>NW_025110215.1:1832880-1892515 GCF_011392965.1 Frieseomelitta varia | reverse complement strand
AAAAAAAAAAAAAAAAAAAAAAAAAAAAAAAAAGAGAAAAAGAAAAACAAAGTGATGAAAGAAACTAAAGAAGAAAATAAAGACAGCGAAATGTAGATGGCGGCAAAAGGTCTCTCGTCAGAGAGAAAAAGAGAGAGAGAGAGAGAAAATGTAAGGATAATTAGAGTGGCCTCTAGATGGGCACGCCGAAAGCCTTATATTCCAAGCAACGCTCGTTAAAACAACCGTTACGTACTGATAGTGGCTCATTAACGGAAGTTTCGGTTCTACGATTCAATTACCGCGCCAGTTTTAATTGCGTCTGTCTATCCGGTCTCCGGTGTAGTTTGTGAAATTTCGACGGGCGGGCGTCGACAGAGAGCGACTTTATAATTATTTCAGCCAAAAATATCCCCCACCCGCCCGAGCAAACCCTGGCCTGTCGACGAATAATTGGGGAAATAGAAACGCCGGCTCGTCATGCATGCGCCTCTATCTCTCTGACTCTGAGCTTTTTGCTGCCGCCGCGCACCTCCATCTAATTCGCTCGTATTCGCCGTTTCGCCCTCGAACTCCCCACGTTACCCGTTACGTGCGATTCAGTGATCGTTGCCATCTTCCACCTCGGTGAATTTCTTCGAGACGCTGCCCCGCTGTTCTTGAAATTTCGTTAATTAATCGTCCTCTGCTCTGATCCTCCTCTTTCTCGGTGGATTTTCACAAAAATATGGCGGCGCTGCGAATATTTCCTGACTGTTCGACTGGCAGAACGAATTATCGAGACAAACGTTACGTTCGATCATACGTGTGCATTTTTAAAATTATTATCTCGCAATGTAGAATTACCGACAGATTTTTGTAAATGTAAATTAGCTAGAAAAAAATTGAAATCTTGCGCCACTTCGCTGTACTATCGAACTACAAGTTCCTAAATTTTCAAAATTTCCATTTATAATATCCCTGCACTGTGCTAAAATATCCGTGTATTAGCTTCCCGTAAGGGAATTTTTTCTAATAAACTTCCTTCTCTAATCAACTTCGATCCACCGGCTTCATTTCTGAGCCGGTGCTCGCTCGTTAGCGACGGTAGGTCGGAGGGTACAATTAATCGCGTCCCATGACGCCTCATCGACACGAAGAGCGCAGTGGAACAGGAGGAACAACGGGACAGGAGGGCAAAAGGTCGAACGAACGAACGACTTATCACAGGGCTAAATTAGAATCAACGAGTCCTCCGCTCTGCACCAGTTTCTCCGCCTCCCCCTCGCCCCTGGAAACGGCTTGGGACTTAAGGACAGAGCTCCCGTATAATTAAATGAGTTAATTAAGCAATTTGCCTAAGTGGGGCCAACTTAACGAGGAAAAACATGTGACGCTTCAACCCTTTGTTTCGTAAGCTTCGCTTTTTTGCCCACTCCCCCTCCGCCCACCGCCGTCGAGCAACAAAATGCGCCGTGTTTCTGCTGACTCGTGTCTCGCTTTCGATTTTCCTTTTTACTTCTCCCTCGCCGCTGGTGGGTCCCTTTGTCTTCCTCTCGCCGTCCCTTCTTCAACTTTGCCAGCCGGTTCTTTACCGGTCGAAGGCTCCTTTGAGCGATAGCCTCGATAACGAGGGCAATTTGCTACACCAAAAATCAACGGGACAAGAACGCTTGAGCACTTTTTTCCACCTCCCCACCTCTCTTTTCCTGAAAAAAGGGACTGGCTTCCTTTCTGGTGAACGTTCGTACGAGAGCGGGAGAAATTAATTGTTTAGCTTCGTCTGACGTTCGTTTCTAACATTTGGCAAATAGAGCGAGATCGCGAAAACAGCGGCGCTCGAGTTGGCGAATGTTACATCGAACGTTACATCATTCTTTTTATTCTTCGTTCTTCCCTTCTCGAATCATTTTTTGTTTTTTTTTTTTTTCAAACGTTCTCGCATCGACGAACGAAATTACAAATGAAAACTCGAAGTGAAATTCAAATCATGAACTCAATTCCATCCTGAAAGCTTGAGAAGCTTTTCTTAACGACGAAGGAATACTCTGAATTGAACTGAAAGTAATCCGAATTACAGCAGCGTCGCTAGCCTCGTCGCGTTCGATTCTGAACGAATCGAATTGTCTCCGTATAAATGTCTTTTAACCGCGCTATTTCACGGCTCTAATCTCGACGTATCAATTTGGCTCAATCGGGCAAACATCGGCGAGCGAGGGGAGGGGAAGAAATAAAAAAAAAAAGGAGAAACAGAAAGATCAATTCCACGGGGGAATTTCGTTCGTGACCGACGGAAACCGTAGTGCTCCGTGTCGAATCGTTCAAATTGCAGGGACACACACATACACGCGCAAACACGCGCTCGTAGTTGGCCTACGCGCGCGGGCTTAACGAGAATCGTGCGAAACTCGCGTGCACGGCCCGGAAGCAGATGGCGCGTAAACAGAAAAACGAATCTCTTGCCGCGAAATCTCGTCGCGCGTTTCGCAAACAGCTCGCCCGGTGGATTCGGCCCACGCTTTTGCACCGGGCCGGCAAGTAAACTAATGAAAACGTAATTAATGGCGCGGCGCGCCTCGCTGCTGCTCCGTTCCCCGCTCATTTGCATGGGTATCATTCTTTTAAACGGACGCGCGAACCCGCGAAATTATTCCCAGACAATGGGCAGCGGCCGCGAGACGCCCCGTTTCCCATGGTCGGATTAATTGATGCCCTGTAAAACAGAGCGGCGCATTGTTCGACGAAAACCAGCTGTTCTATATCCGCCTTCTGACCCCGTGCACTACCATTCAACCCTTCTTAATACTCGAAACTGGAATCTATTCGATTTCCCGTTGGAATTTTTTTTTTTCTTTTTAATTAGTGCAGTTGAGCGCGATACAAACACATTTCTTTGTCAGAAATTTTGTGCAATTCCTATTTTTGAAAAATCGAGAGAAATTGAGAGGATCTTAAAGATAACCGTAAATTTTACCAGACATCGACACCATTTGAACGAAATGTTTGAAAAATTATTATATATAAATAATTGTATAATATAAATATTATATAAATAATATATAAGTTCTGCTTGACTCGATGTTATCTTGAAACGATTCTATATAGCTATGTAGTTTGTTCAGTCAAACAAGGAAATGATTTCTCTCGAAATTAATTCAATGTTTGGCTATCGAATAAAATGATATTTTACTTCGTTTTGTACTTTGTATTTGTTTCTGGAATAATTTCCGATTCTATTATACATACCTCATCTCTGCTGTTTTAATGGATTGATTTAAATAAAGAATTAATTAAAAACGATCCGAGATAAAATTACTTCACCCAAGATATTCCTCGAGTGATAATAATGAATCAGAGAGAAAATGAAACTCCGTTATTTGATTCACTGTTTTCGTTTTTATCTTTACCGCAAATAAAATTTGATCCGATTCTGAATTTTATGTCACAAGTTTCAAACAGTCGGTATATTTTGCATGTTGTAAATATTTCTCACAAATCATCCGCAAACATCTACGCAATAATATAAATTTTGGTACATTATTAACTTGAATCAAGATTTAACGAATTCATACAAAGTGAACTAGAATAACATGACTATTCCCGCTATTATTACTTTCATTATATTCTTATACATAAATTGCTATAGTCATGCTGGAATATAACTTGAAATAATATACCCTGATCTGGATAAATATTTTACGATTCCAAGTCTTTCCCAGGAGCAGCTTCGTCTTCAAAGTTTTCTGAAATAATAATCGATCGGCGATATTATTCTGAAATAATAACGGCTTCGTACGATCTCTAAAATGTCTGACCACGCACGATTCCATACTTGGAACATCTGACTACGTACGGTCCTACTTTGCTTCAAATATCTGACCACATATGGATCTATTCTACTCAAAATGTCTGACCGTGTACGGTCCTATTGACTTAAAATGTCTCACCATGTGCTGACTTATCTACTTTCCAATGTCAGACAACGTACGAAGCTATTCTACTTGAAATTTCTGACCGTAAAACTGACCAATGCTACTTGGAATTTCTGGATTCAAATACTGATCTATATTACTTGGAATGTCTGTACGATCGGAACATATATATTTAAAGTAACGATTAGCGTTAAGTCGAACGTATCTTCAGCGTTGACACAACGTTCTTGTATTTGTAGTTACAACTACGAGCCAGACCATTTCTCTTGAACTGACAAGCACCTCGTGCGCATAACGATCCATTCGAACAAAGGGTCGAAGGCGGAAGAACCGGAGGCCGTACAAGTTGCGCGTCTTATCGCGAAACGTAAGCCGCTTGACGATACGACGTGATAGAGATCTGATACGGTGATCGACCCGCAAGTGATGGTTGTGAGCGACGTCAACTTTAATAACGAGGATTTTGATTCGAAGAGAAAAACAAATCCATGACCATTTCCATTAAATGTTACAGAAATTATATTTCTATCCCTCTAATTTTGTCTTCTAATTTCACAGCAAAAATCTCCCCGAGCACAAAAGTTCCGAGGCTCTGAAAAATTGAATTAAGAAAAAGGGAAACGCGGCTCCATCGCCGAACGAGCACGTCAACAGAAGTGGCCATCGACGCGAGCGCTCCGCTTGAAATATTCCCAACGGACGACAGAGAAGGGGGTTGCAGTGTCAACGTGAGGGGGGTGGGATTCCGTTGGATTCTTACGCGCGCGGTGCCGCGTGCACGTGCACGGCGACGGCTAATTAGTAAAATCAATACGGGAAATCCTGTGTATAAACGGACGCGGACTGTAACAACGGGTGCCGTTCAACCGACGTTAAACCTAATAAAACCGTGTCCTCCGCGCCGCGTCTCGAAATCCACTCGTATTAACGATCGCGAGGAAGCTCTCGCCGCTCCCGTTCAACGACCTGTCGCGTTACACGCCTCTGAAACTGTTTTCTCAATTCCTGACAGGCTGTGTGTGTACGTCTCGACAGTCGTATCGAAGGCCAGTAAGCAGGGAGGAAGAATGAATTGTCTTAAATCGACAAAATTGTCGATGGACTTTTCGGTCGGTTCTTTTTTTTTTTTTTCTTATTGATCAAGTCAAACGTTGACGCGACAAGTTTGACACTCTGATAATCTGACTTTCGTCTTTTGTGCAGCAGAATATTTTCGAGTATTTTGCGAATATTTTGTGAAAAGTTGTTCGCTTCACTTCAAAATTGTACAAATAATATATATATATATATATGTAAATTAAAAATATATAATATATATATTATAATAAATAAAGTAAAAATATATAAATTATTTAAAATTTTATTGTACACTAACGTGTATATAACAGAATAGATGTATCCAATAAAAGTAAATAATTGCCAACAATAGATACACGGATAAAATGATATTTCGCAATGGAAGAGAAAGAAGATTGGGATTAATATATTAATACTCGCGCAGCAATTTTTGCACGGCAAGCGTTGGGATATCAATCGAGAAGCTTCCGCCCGACTGAAGGTAGATAAAAAGCCTGTTCGATTGTTTTATTTAACCGGCGCTGTCGATGGTCATTATTTTATCGGAATTACGAGAGGTATCTCGAGCCAGTTCCGAGAGGCGAAAGCACGAAGAAGAGAGAGAAAAGAGAGAGAGAGAGAGAGAGAAAGAGAGAGAGGAATAGAGGTGACTAGAGGGTTGCAGGTGTACGCTGCGGTGTGCGGTCAGCATTACCCACCCAAGCGCTGTCAGCACCTCCCCTAATCGCCGTTTTTGTCGTCGCACCGGCCATTTCTCTTACTCCAACCTCTTTCGACCCCTTCCGACCCTTATCGCCGATCCCTCTTTATACCCGTTCGTGCTCTCTTGGTTTCTCGTATTCGTGTTTATATGCTCCAGTCGACAGGAAATTTTCGTTCGTTTCCTTGACCACTGTTTTCCCTACAATATCCCTTCTCACACCCCTCGTCCTGCCTTCCAAACCCCTTCAGACACGCTCTTTTCACGTAAGCGAGAAAACGTTTGCAGCCAGGGATCCGAGCTCTAGAGCAAACTGTCGAAACTCTCTCGAACAGCTTAATTGCTTTTATTTTTAAGAGGTAACTAGATATTTCGTAGTATTCGTCAGTTTCTTTGTACAGTTTGAATTTTAACAGCTGGATGCAGAAGAATTTTAATGTATAATATACTAAACGGATTTGGAGGAATTTTCTAACTTTAAAATTTTCTGGCTTTAATAGAAGTAATTTAGAATATTTTTATTAGTTCTAACTAATTAAGGATCTTGGTGATAAAGAGAATTTCAAGTTCTAGATTCTACGATTTTATAAAATTTCAAGATTCAAGTCACTTTAAGACACCGTGACGAATTATTCCTTAATGGATTAACATACTTGGGACTATCGAGCTTTAAAACCTTCCTGAATATATAGTCAATTAGAATTATACGATAATATGGTGCAGATAAATAAGTGCGTTACAAAATTCATTCGTGTATCTGAATAATACTATAATTATAATTCCCAGTGTCAATATATTTACAAGTGTTCACAATCCCCATTTCCCCTGAAAAATTGAAACAAATCACCAGCTCAATAAACAGCCGAATAATAAACGATCTCGTCAACTAACACTGCCTCTCTCAAATCCATGGACCGAGAGGCATCAAAGAGGAAGACTCACCTGTAAACGAGATCGCGGAACAGAGACGAAAGAAAAATCACGTGGACTTCCTGGATAATGATTTCTTCTCTTTCTCCCTCCTTCCTCCTTCTCTCTCTCTCTCTCTCTTTTTTCTAACTCTGTTTCCTCTTTCGTAGCCGGAAGCTTACCTGCAACAGAAAGAAAGACAAAATATTAATGACGCTCGTAAAGGTTAGCGACAGCGCGGTGTGTCTTGCCGCTTGACCTTATAAATCTCTTTGCATCCGCGGCGGGTGTAACACAATGCCGGGGGTCAACACACATCGGAGATGCGTCGCGCTACGATGAAACGAATCACCGAGCTAAACGACGTATCGCGAGGCCAGAGACATAACGAATGCATTGTTCTTAATTGCGCGTCGTGCAGCTTTACGGCGCGATATTCATCCCCGGCGCGTCGCGTAACTGCGAATTCGTTCCGGCTGGATGATAATCGGCACCGTGGCTCGTTCGCCGCGTTTTATACCTGTCGTATAACACGAACGACTCGCGGCGAATATTAAGGAAAAGATGCTCGGTAATGGAGGGCGATAATACGGGGAACAAATTGTACGACGCGAGCTACGAGCGTGAAGAATCTCTTGATCTCTATCTCTCCGGTTAGAGCAGAGACAGAGAGCATTATATTATTAAGACGTTCGTGCGACAGTATGTGAAACATCAAATTTGTAACGACAGTTACGAAAGTTACTTGGGACAATTGATGAAAATTAATCTACTCGTTTAAATTTCGCAAATATCCCAAGCGTTTAATCCTTGCTCGTACGTAGGAGAGGAAAAGTATGTTTCTTCTTTTCAATACGTTACTCTTATGTTCAAGTGGAATGCAGGCACTGGAATATATATCGTAGAAATGATTGGAAATTTCCTGTTTGGCATTTATGGCGTTTTCTACAAGGACTCTTCAATTGTTTGCATAAGTATGTTTCTGTTGTGACGTGTTACATCGAGTTGAGATAAGAGTTCGACCTATAGATCGAGAACATCGAAGCAAATTGGCCTTGTTAAATGTTAACTATCGTGTACCGCAACGCGCAGTAAATTGAAACTAACTCCGCGAGACTTTAACTAACACAGTTGAAACTCCAACCCTCGAATTTTGTTACACGAAGTCTACAACCCTCTTTAAAAAGTGACGTGCTTGAACGACGAACGCATATAAGTTACGAATTAAGGCTGCATTTATTTTCATGGATGATATGTTCTCTGTATAAAATTTGAAAAAGAGGAAACAAGAAATGCGTAACGTAATATAAAAAAAATAATAATAATAATAAAATAAAAATGTTTAAGTAACATTGTACCAAATGATTAAACCGCCGATTTTTACGAATTTATATAACCTCACAACACAAAATTAATCATTGTTAACATAATGTGAAAGAATATATACGAAATATACATATATATATATATTTTTATAATATGGACAGTATTAAAAATATACATATATACATATATACATATATATTTTTGTAATATCTATATTTGTAATTTTTATAATATCTGATACGTGGCGAACAATAATTTTTTTATTGGAATTCCACTCCTTTAATTACATCCTCGAAAATACATAATCTTGCAGAAAAATTAGCAACGACGGTCCCACGATAACATACGTTTCATACGCGTATACTTCTTCGTACCATGAGCACTTAACAACATCACGGAACTACGAACTTGTACGAAACAGTCCTCTCGATTCAATTACAAATATTAAAGATAAATCAAGCGCGCCGAAACTTCGAAGTCGTCGTTCGAAAAACGCGAAGATATCACGTCGAGGGCATGCTCTCGAAAGCAACGGATCAGCAAAAGCATCGAGAGAAGTTCGAGGATCGAGGAAATAGAGTGGCGGGCCGGGACTGGGAATGGACCACTTGACGCTCGACTTCCGGTCACCGTAGGACAGGGCTAGAAAATCGGAAATCGGACGTCCGGCTGGTCCTCGAGAATTAGAGATCGTCCGAAGGAAGGAAGTCTCGGCGAGGACGTGGTCTTGCAATGCAAATCGTCAGGCTCAACGGTTTGCACCGCGAAATTGCGGACACCCCTTCCTCTTCTCGTCTGTCCTCGAATTGCAAATTCGTCCACCGGCCAATCGAACCTTAACCCCTACTTCCCCATCCACCCAAATCCGCACAAGCGGTTGCTTTCAGACGCAATTACACCGACATCCGCAGTGAAAGTAAATTCTTAATATCCGCCGCTGAGGGACACTATTGTCCGATTGCACGGGTTTCTGACCGACATCAACCTCCTTCATACTTTGAAAATTCTCTGAGCATCAGGATTATATTTATAAAAATCGCAGTATTTTTCTTAAAAATGAAGGTATTTTCTAACTTTTCTTTTTTTTTTTTTTTTTTTGTTGTAAATTTATGTATGTAGTTTTCTTTACATAGATTTATAATCGATTGTAAAGAAAGTTGGAAATATCTCGAGATATTCTCCGATATCGATAATATCGGCGCTAAAATGGCAAATTGAATTTGTGAGAAACGGATACAAGCGGATATTTAATTTAATTTACAATGAAATTAAACGTGACAATCTGTAATATCGCGGCAAAGTTAAATGATAATTAAAGATCTATAAGGAAATTTGGATATCTCATTTCGTGGCTTTAGTTAAAATCACTCGCGATCGAACTTCATTTCCGTCTGAATATCACACGTGAGTACATACGTGTATCTTGTCCCTTTGTAAAGAAATTTCACATCGATTTCCCTGAAATTGTCCCCCCAGTACCTCTATTTCCTTCGAACAACACTAGAATCTAATTGGAATCCGAGTTGTTCGCGCTACGCGATACTCCAATATTCCCCGAGCGAATATTTTAAAACAACATATTCGACGAAACTAACGAACTATCGAGGGCTGAAGAAGTCTCTCGAGGAAATTGCCTCAAATATTGAAGAAGATGGCGGAACTCCAGTAAAAATCATAGGAAAGATCATTTTCGCTAGCAAGGGGAGAGAGAGAGAGAGAGAGAGTTACCATCTCCCAATTTGACCAGAAAAACATAGAGAACCAGCCACCGCCGCTCTACTCTTCTTCCGGGGCTATCTTCTTGCCCTCGGCTCGTTATTAACACAGAGCACCTTCGTTTTTTCGTAGCTGGAAAGCACTTCAACCATCGTTCCGCTCTTTCCACCCTTTCGAGAACCGAGTGGCGAACCCGTTTGCAACCCTCAAAAAGAGAACCCTGGGCTTGCCGAGTATTAGCGTGCGTCTACTACTTTGTGTCTGTTGCCGTTTCCGTTCTTCCTGCCGGTTTGCCTCCCCTCCCGAGATGAGAAAAGCCTCGAACCAAGTTTCAAGCCACGAAGAACCCCGACTATTTTCGTTCCCCTTTCGTGTTTACATTGTGGCCTTGGGCGCTGGGCGAATCAAAAGGACATCGGATCGTAATTCCGAGGAAATAACGCGACGGAGAACGATTGCTCGTAGCAGGTGTTGCTCTTTTCGCTATTGGCAGGTCAATCCCCGGTGACAATTGCTTGTTGGTCTTGAATTTTTCAAAAATAGAAACGTTTAATTCTCGTCAACGAGTTCGTAATTTTTCCACAGGAATTTTACGATTTCTCATGAAATGTAAAAGTGAAAGATTCCACGCAGAAATAACTCCGTAATTACTTTCCATTAATACTTCGTACAGGTTCGAGTAATTTAACATACAATGTTCCAATCAAAGTAGATCGAGTTAATTTTGAACCGCCTTGGTACGAGCGAAAGTTCAATCAATTTTTAAGCAAGCATCGCGAGAACTTACGCCTTTTGGCGATCGCAAATTCCATGCCCGTTCCCTCTCGCGCAACTTTTCCTAAATAAGCAATCAAGCTGATGAAAAGCTCGTATCGCGAACTCGACCGCAATTTTTCTTCCGTGGAAATTTAATCGAACGTTTTCCTTCACTCGGTATCGTGATTCTGTGTCTAAATTCGATTCAGCTCCGATTGGAAAAAGATCGTTAGAAAAATTCGACAGACTTTTGGCCAAACTGATTCAGCAGTGTTTCAGATGTTTTCGGCATTGATTTTGAAAATTTCACTCCGAGAAGGAGAAACAAACGCTTAAACGCTTAAAATTTCTGTCACCGTTGAAACGCTGACAAGAACTCTAAACTAACTGTCTTCTAAAAAGTCTACCTTTAAAAACTCTGAAAACTTTACTTTTAAAAAAAAGTATTATTCGAATACTTAAAAAAAAAAAAATTAATCAAACAGCTGAAATTATCTTCGACTCACCACTGAAAATATAGAGTGGATCGCTTCCTACTAAAACCAAATCTGTAATTTTGTTCATTATAACGTCACTTCGAATTTTTTCTCTCTCACAGATTAAAGTACACGAATTTTAAGTTCACGTTCGAATCTTGAAACTTAAAATTTAAAATTAACGAAAATTAATTTTTTCTTGTGTCTTGATGTTTCGTTTGGAAAAAAAAGTATGTGGGAAGAAACTTTTGCCGACTTTGCTGTACTTTGCAGAGGAATTTCGAATTCAAAGGTTCGAACCTATTTGCGAGATACTCGATTCCATGGCGATGTGTGGTCGAACAGGAGGCGATCAAAGCCGGCCCGCTTTACACGAGCCCCATAAATCTCCGGACATAATGCGGAAATAATAATGACAATGGAAACTTTCGACAATAAGCGGTGGCGAGGGACAATCGTATTGAAAGCGGCGAAGGCGGCTCTCACAATGGCGGCCGGGTCTTACGTGGAACTCGGCGGATAATTATTGGCGACGGGGCTAACAAGCCGTGAATTTCGCCGGGATTGCCACGCGCGGACAAAAGTTTCGCGAGTGGCGTTGTTTAGTGTCTTATTTCGTGGTTGAACGGGCCCTATTTAAGGGATCGCCATTCACACCCGCGAAGTTTCGCGCTGCCTCTCTCGTAACGAATTGCCATTTCGTGGGCGACAGCTGCTGACGTTATTAAACCTGATAATGAGGCTAGTTTCGTCGAGAAACGCTCGTGCAAGGCGTGGGGCGGCGGTTGAGCAGCACCCGTACAGATTCTTCGAATTTCCTATTGCGCTCTCTCCTGCAACTTGCAAAGCGCGAACTCGACCGACCATACACCATTGTGTCTTAAACTGGTTGAAGGTTAAGGAAGAGAGAGAGAGAGAGAGAGAGAGAGAGAGAGAGAGAGGCATTGTACGATTAATAGACTGCGGAAACACGGAACGTATATGCAGAAATATATAAAAATATTGAAAGAAGCAATTTTTCATTTTCTCAATGACTTAAAAATAAATAAAAATCTAATGATCAACTAATTTTCATAAATCTCTCCACCAAAAATTCACTGTATGTCGCGTTGGTGTAATTCAAAGTAATTCAAAACGTAAGCAGCAGAAATCGAGGAATTCAGGAAAAGTGAGCAAAAGTGGCAAACGCTGAACCGAAAATGGCATCTACAAGGCGGGCAAGACACGACGATCGAAATAATCGGTTTCTACGTTGACCGGCGCAATCTTTTTCTAAGCTCGTTAATTCGCACGGCGGTGGAACAGAGCGAGCCGGTGGCCTCGTTTACTTTTTTAATTACAATTAAATGGAAACCAGCCGCCGCCTAATCTTTTCTTGTGCGAGCAACGTGCCGCCCAGACACATTTAATGATACTCTTTTGTTGCGCCCGGGCAACAATGAAAATTGTTCGAAGCGCCGGGCTTGTACTTCGTTAGAGATTGAAAGTAATATTTCGTGAAATAATGGCCGGCCTGTTAGAGGCCGTCGACTCCTTCTAGGATCCAATTATTATTATCTTTCCCCGGTTTCTCCTCCTTCTCTATTATCCTCTAAACCCTCTTGCTTCATCTTTTACGCCTCGTCTTTGCTCTGTCACTCTCTCTCTCTCTCTCTCTCTCTCTTTCTCTCCGTCGTTCGTTCACAGCCGTCGGTCACGACGACTGCAATTCAATAGAGGTATTATCTATGCAGGACGACGGAAAAATATCAATTCTCTTGTTTGTCCGTAACACCGGGTCCACAGTCGAACAATGCGGCCCGAAGGCCGATTCAATGCAGATTCAGACGAATTGCATCCGGCCGAGTCGCAGACCCTATCTCCCATCCCCCTTCGCCCCCGATCGCAAAGCGCTCCTGGATGCTTTCCACCGCCCGCACCGGCGAGAAATCGAGGAATATTTCCTTCGACAGCTTTATTGGCGTCCCGACGAGAGCCTCGTGGAAATACCGACTTACTCAGCTTGCGCCGGTCGCTAACTTCCAAGAACAAATCCACCCTCTTTCTTTCCCTCCGGACCGCCGAGACGAGGATCGTTTCCAACGAACAAATCGACTCGTCGTTTGCCTCGCCACGCGGCGGACCATTAAAAATCACAGGACCGCTGCGCCTCCTCCTCCTCCTCCTCCGTGTTCGTTCTCCTCGAGTTAAGCGAGTGTTGGCGTGTTTAGAGTTACCCGCGACTGGAAATATACGCGGAGAAATTGATACCGGATTGCGGCCGTTAATAAAACGAGATAGAAAAGCGAAATTGTTCCCGATTCGAAAAAATTGATGCCGCTGACGAGAAAGAGGGATATTTTGTTTGTTTGTTTGTTTGTTTTTTTTTTGAGCTGGCCAGGATTTATTTACCACGTGGATCGCAATATTTCTCTATCAATACCATTAGCTGGTGGCGGAAGAGGGAAAAAAAGGGACAAAAAAATAAAAAAAATAAAACAGATAAAATACACGTGCAACCGACTCGACGTGGAGAATTTTCGAATATCGAATTCGCTCGATTATCGAATGAACGGGCAGTTCAGCAACGATTGCGAGGAAAATCGGTCGAAATAGCGGCGAAGCGAACCGGCGTTCCCCGCTAGACGTTAGACTGGCGAACGCCACTTAGCGGTTTATTATTCGCAGTAATCTCGGCGATTAAAATAAATTTAGTGGCCGGGCATTAATTACACCGTACGAGCGTCGCGGTTATTTCCATTGAAGGGCGCTTTGCGCGGAGCGTGTCGCCAGTAGGCGCAGGCCTGTTGCGCGTGTGTGCACGCAAATTCGCCTATAAATTTTCCAAAAAGCGCGGCCGTTTACCCAGCCACTAAGTTAAGCTGCGCGCACACCTAACGTCCCTACCGCTTGACGAATTGCACCGAGCGTGTTTACGTACAATGGAGTTCCATTTATTCCGACATATTTCGGATGGACGAAACAGTTTGAATAATTCTACCTTTTGTCGAAATATATCGAAATTCGAGTTTGGACGATTGAGTTTGACAATGTTTCGACACGTTGGACGGATTTTAAGTATTTCGCATCGAGAGATTAACAATATGTTGTAAAGATTGGCTTTGAAACGACCAGGAAGAAAATGTATAAAATAGATAATTTCTCTTTCTTTTCGAACAGAATTCTATAAAATTATTCATTTAGTCGCTTATGGCTCATTGCATGGAAAACACAGAAGCCAGGAAACTTGTACTGTGTAAATGCTCCTTTTATCGTCAAAATCATTGATTATTTGTACATGTACGTAGATCCTAAACTGTTTTATTAAAAATTTCAACGACGAAAATTAATATGGCACAAATCACGTTTAACGAAATATTTATTCTTAGAAGATATTTCGTGATTACGGTGCTCTGTAAGATATTTCGAGATGTCTAACTTTTATGATTATTGTATTTCGTGAAAATGAACCGTTCACGAATACAATTCTGAAATTCTCAAACTCGTGCAACTTTACAAGAACAGTGTTACTGTACAACTTGTGACTATTCCATTGGAGATGGACTACTTTTAAAAAAAGACAAAATAAAATAAAACCAAAGAGAGAGAAGAACTAAAATCCAAAACACGAGAGAAAAGACTGATCACTTGGAGGAAGAGACGAAGGCGTAAAGGTAACTTAGAGGAGCTTGGAATAAACGACACTTCAACGTCGGGTATTACGACGGTACAGCGTCGACTTAAAATGTCACTAACGTGCGTTGAAAATGCCTCAAAGCGATGAAACGCGCGAGCCTGCAACCTCAGACGGCGGCGTAGACATCAAACGCCGGGGATCTCTCAAAGCAAACTGCGCGGCTGTATTTTCAAAATTCATTTCACCGAAAGGGATACAAACAGGAGGCAAGGGACTGTGTAATCACACACAGTCGGTGTAATCACAAACTGCAAATTAAATACACGGTTTGATTCGCGCGGAAACTCGTCAGAAATATAGGCAATCATGATTTTTGATTTTAATTTAGACAATCATAATTTAATCACACGCGCTCTTATTTTTCAATGAAGTATTCTTTAGTCAGACATTATGGACACTAGATGATATGAAATTCAACATGCCTGTATTTTAATTTATTTATTAATTGCATGAAAGCAAATATTTTTATCAAACTCTACAGGTACCGTCATAATTATATTGAGGTTTCGCTAGATGATTTGAAATTTAATATTCTTGCGCGTAATTTATTTGTTAATTGCGTCAAAGCAATTTTTTTTTTTTATCAGGCTCTACAGGTTTTTGATAAGTACTATATGAGTAGTTTGAAATGAAATTTAATATATTTGTACCTAATTTATTCATTAACTGCACCGAAAGCAATTCTTCATCAAATTCCGCAATCTCCACAGGTACTAATTTAATACACTTACATGTAACTGATCTATTGATCGCATCAAAGCAATTTTTCATCATTTTCTATTCTATCAATTTGTACAGCTATATTTTCGTATGCCACGCCACGTAGATGACGTGAAATACTTGAAGCAAATATTAATTAGTAGCAGATACGAACGACATACGAAGAATATTTTTCGTGGCGCAATTTCACTTCAGAAGAATTTGAAAATTGAAATCCTCTACTCGGATTTCATTCTTTTCTCGCCACGTACCTATTCGTATTCTCGCGCTGGAGAATTCGTATCTGTTTCCACGGGCCAGTCTGAACTCGCGTCGATATTTATCTCCTTAGCTCGAGAGAGAAAAGAACGGCGCAATAAACGTCAGCTCGTAAAGAGGGCAGTCCAGATTCCTCCGCTGCCAAACTAAGACCCTCTGTTTTCCATGTCCATCGTGAGATTCTTGCACCGTTACTCGGTGCACGATAAAAATCAGAATTATTATCATTGTTATCGTTGTTACAATACCAACCGGTATTCTGCTCCGATACTCCCGATGAGATACATCAGAATGCTCGAGAGAATTTAAACCCCTGTCTCTCGGAGGCATCCTGCATTTTTATTTCATATTTCGCGGACTCAACGTTACTCAGATATCTGTCTTCAATCGCGAAACGCATTTATTTTATCTGTAACAATTCAAGAAGTATCCCAGCCGCTTGTCCTGCAAGCTTCTTCCGTGTTTCTCGTGCAACAGTTGTTGCTATTCAACGTTCTCAAACTTCTCCGGATGACCGGGCCGAGAGACGAAGTTTCCTTCTCCAAAATCGCTTTTCCTCAAACGTCGATAGAATACGCAGCGATGTGACAAATTTTTTTGAGATTATTCCTCTGAAGGCATGTCACGTTCTGATATGATACTTTCAAGAAGATTCGCTCGTTAATCATTGCTACATTAGATTACGGATTTTCGTGCAACTACGAAAACAAAAGTTAAATAAAGAATCCTTTTCATCCATTAAATGTTGTACAGCGACGAGCGAAGGAAAGATTGAAAATATGAGAATTGAATGCTACAGAATAGAGAAGGACACAATATTTGTCAGAATTTTTTTTTTTTCTTTTATTCGTCACTGATACATCACCTTTCGGCACATTTCTTAAATTTTCCACAAAAGTTCCCCTATGTGCTTAACTCATTTGCATAAAAACTTGGACCGCACGAATAAAATTGCACGTGTCTGCGTGTGTTTTTATTTATAACTTATCAAGTCTCGATTTATATATTTATTACTCTTTATTGATACTTTGTAATCAGTGCTACAAGAATACTCTTTTTTTTTTTTTGACAAAATCTTTAGTTAGAAGAAGAGTTTCAATCATTATTACTAGGTTCATATATGATGTAATTATATCATTTAAACGTAATTATTAGAATATAATTAAAAAAATTATTAAAATAATAATTACTACATAAATCATTAGAAATAATAACTAAGTCGTTCCATCGATTGCTCCATTATACAAGAAGCTATTGATAAAAAGTTACTTACACTAATTGACTTCTGAGCCCTCCATATATCAACGCTCAAAGCATAAAATTTCCATTTCAGAGACGTTAAAGTCCAAGAAACAGAGAAACTTTATTACTTTAAAACACAATGGAGCACACAAGCTTTCACTTGTATATTTTGTTATTTAAAAATTATTTAAATCTCTTTAAAAATACACTATTTTACGTCCATAAAATGTCTAGCAAAAATTATAAATCGGTCGTTTTGCCTACTCTGGTAGTTCTAATAATAGTTCTTTCAAATGAAATATAAGATCCTCAGTCGCTGCTCGCGAATTATTCCGCGGAATATCTCGCTTCGCGGGAATGCAAACGGGTTAAGAATTCACTTTCACCGAAATCAACAAGTGAATCGGGCAAAGTCGCGTTAATCGCGAGGTGCACGGTGGCGCGATAGCACCGCGCTGCTAAACTTCGCACAAGTTCGAGTTTCTTATCGCGGCAAGACGCGGATTCTCCTCGCCACACGCGCGAACGACGTAGCAGCCGTGAATCACGGCGCACGATCGTAAAATACGGATCGTTCGAGGTTCGCTGGAAAATGATTTTTTTTTCACACACACACACACACGTCTGCCTTTCCCCCTTCGTTCTTCGTGGTTGCACGAGCCGCGGAACCGATGACGACGACGACGCGAAACTTTTCCCTCGGATATGAATTCCGAGAGGATCGGTGTCGAGCTGTCGCGTATCGCCCGACGTTTTCCAACTTCACGCCAATATGGCCAGCTGCCGACAGTCATTTTGCGCTTATTTGCACACTCCGCCGCGATGTTGCCTCCGCCCTCTCGTGTGCTCGCTCGAGCTTTGGAAAACCGCGCGAAACCTACCCCCCCAAGAAGACGACAACGGCTGCTACGAATCTCGTCACTCGCGAAAAATTCAGAGTTCTCTATGGGGGAGGAGAGAAAGAAACGGCATGGAGGTACCATTGTTACCATTATATTATACAGTTATGCAAATACAGTAAACGTGCGTGTGTACGACAGTGTGCACTTGTAGGTTTTTTTCAATTGTCGCCATTTGGAAACGACCAAAGTTTCAAGCAATTTGAACAGAACGCAAGCTTTATGTTAAAGCTTTCTATTCATAGAAAGATCATGGCCGTTGTTATGCATGTCTGAGCGTATTTCTGGACTAGCTAGACGATGTAATAAGAAAGAGTAGAAGGTGTAGTCGCAGAAGAAAAGATATCGATGATCTTGAAGGCTATGGTGAGCAAAATGGTCCTTTTGTTACGTAAAAAATATCTTTTGCGTACGTTCTTTTTTTATATGTATTACATATTATTTTTACACATTACGCGTCTATTATTAATTGTTATTACCTATTATGTATTATATATAATATCATGCTATTACTGGTTTATTATTATCTTTATACATTATACACGACTTTTACTTTAGAAAATCCTCCAACGACGAACGATTTCTAGCGCACGAAATCGACACATTTTGAAATGTCTCCTAAAACATCAACGTTCAAGCAATCCTGTCACGGAAACGGCTTAATAAACTATTTCTGTTACAATTTCCGTCGACCCGTGAATAAATTCCAGAAGATAAACTTGGCGTAACGATCAATGTGAACTCGGTGAAATTCATTTACCCGGGAAAATTCAACGTCTTTCCATTACCCCAGCCCAGGCCAGCATCTGAACGGGTTGGGAAGCGGGTACACCTACGGCCAGAGTGTATATTCCTTAAAACCGGCACCCGAAACTTCTAATGAGATTTCTAACGAACTGAACCGCCGTAAAGATTGAAGGACCAGACCCTCTCGAAGGACCCGAAGCACCGAATAAACGAGGTTCAAAGGGAGAGCGCAGAGGAATTTTCAATATTCCCCGCGTGGTCACGGTGAAAAGGCGGCGGATCCGTGGAGAACCGCTCGTCGAAAGATAAGCGCAGCAACGAGGGAATAAACGATAGCAACGCGCAACGAGCCAGGCACTAAAAGGATATGAACCCGGCCGGCTTATAAGACGGCGAACTTACAGGGTGAACAGCCGTTAAGAAGTAAAAAAAAAAAAAAAAAAAATAGAAAGAGAGAGAGAGAGAGAAAGAAAGGAGAAAAGAAAATAAGAGACGAGGAGAAGCTGGTTAGCCGGCTCGCACGGGAAGCAAGACAGTTGCACAAAGAGGCAGGCGGAACAGACGGAAGAAGAAGGAAGAATAAGCGGAGGCGCGCTGTAAAATTGAAAGTACAAGTCGGAGGGAGGTGGGAGTTTCATTAACAGCGGAGGTTGTTGGCGTCGTACGTTGTCAAAACTTGCCAACTTTTTAAATTACGTTTCGGCGGGAAAGGTGACTGCGTGGACCGACGATGAATCACCATCCGTCTTCTCCTTCTTACTCATCTCCTCCCCAACTTTTTGTCTTTCGTTCGCCGATAATCTTGTTTTTTCTCTTTTTCTTTTTCCTTCTCTCAAGCATCGTGTTCCGTTTCAAGCAATATAGAGATCGCGGTGTTACGCCTCTCTTGGATTTTTGTCTCCTTCGGACATTCCTCCCGTGATTCCCGCTCTTACAAGGCTCTTGGCGGTGCTGTTCCAATTCTGCGGTAACGAACGCTCGCGTTCTACTCTTTCCTGGAATTTTCCGTGTCCGTGGAATTCTCCCTCGTCTCTTTCTTGAAATCCATCGTTCCGCAAACCACCCCCCTTCCCCTTCTCCATCGTTATTGTGATCGTTCGTGACCAGAATCTTTTTGACCAAAAGCTTTCTTTCTTTTCTTTTCTTTTCTTTTTCTCTTTTTTTTTTTTTTTTGCCCCCAAATTCTTCTTTCTAGTATCGTTTCCTCGCGATAGCGTTGTCCCGCCCCTCCCCCTCTTTGTTCAACGCGTCTTCGGACTTTTTTTTCTTTTCTTTTCTACACCGAAAGGGGCTGAAGATACGTGAACATTTAACGAGCTTCGTTAATAACGACAGTGAAGCTGACAGAAGTTTCAGCGATGGATTGAATCGCGGGTTTCTCTTTACGCCAAAGTTTTAAAGGGATAATTAACGGCTTGTTGACCCAAGGACCAGGTAGTCCTAAGTTTCTGCACGGAAGCTACGCGCGGTAGTTGTTTATGTTGCATTCTGGATGGATTAACTCATTTTCAACATCGGTCGCTATATACTCTGCCGATGGGGAAGGAACAGGTCGCGGCAACGACTGGAATATTAAACAGGAATCGAATCTAACTGGCATTATGAAACTTTCATTCAAAGCTCCCACCCCCCCTCCCCCCCCGTATATTTATTTAAAAGTTTCGCAATTCTACCACAAACGAAATGCAGCGAAATATATTCCGGGTTACAAAAAATTTTCATTATATTTTCAACTTGGTACATTTTATAATTGAAATTTCTATTACTTTAACTTTTTTTAATATATATGTATATATTAAAAAAAAAAACTAGGAAAACAAGGAATCACAGATTTGTTATATTTTTATTATAAAAACCAGAGACGGTATATTTCCAATGTTTAACTTTTATAACATGTTCGTTTCATTCAGCAATAATTTGCACACCCGCGTGTACATGACACGCTCTACCTGTTCGTTAATCGGTTCATTTGAATTGCCAAATTCAATTTATAGAGTTGGGGTAGTGTTTCTAAGAACGATCCCGTTGCATACACAATGGTGACTCCTATGGTGTGAAAGATCTCATCGCTCAAATTTATGACGTCTTGTTTGGAGTTTTCTGAATTGCCACCCTGGCACACTATTGACCTCAACAATTTCCAAAAAAAAAAAAAAAAGAAGAAGAGAGTGAAAGAACATTTGGTCCACAAATTTTCCACCATTATTTCTCGCATTCTCCAGATGCGGTACCAAGATGATCGCACTACAGAGGCTTCGCAAACGTGTTGCACGCGACCATCTCGTTCATCTATGAAACTTTATATAAACGCAAGAGCGTTTCCTCGAGCAGCCGGACACTTTACTCCTCCGAGAGCGTAAACCTTTTTATCGACGTAGTCGCGGAGAAGCGTGGCCGATACGGGGCGATCGCATCGTCGATTTCATTATTAATACACGCACTTAATGGGAACCGAGTAAACCCGATTCCGGGTGGAGGCGGGCGTCGATAAACTAATTACTTGACGAGAGCGCGCCCCTCTTTGAGCTGGACGAACGAAAGGTAAAGACGCGAGGCGAGACGAGAGGAAAAAAAATAAACCACTCTGTCGCGCTGTTGCGCAATATCGCGGGAAATTGGATTGTCCCGTTGCCGCGAAGAGAGACTTTCGTCGAATAAACGGCAAGAGAGCGGGTGGGAGGGAGGTAGGGGGGGAAAAAAGGTAGATTTTCCGCGAGTTTCGCCGAGAAACGGCTGTAATAAATGGTTGACGCGTACGGTGTTGCGAACTACCAAGTTTCTTGCGTTTCGCGAAACACCGGGCTCGGCGGTCGTACCTTGAATTTTGATGGGATCGGAAACGGAAACGGACGAGCCGTAGCGAGAAACCAGCGAATTTTTTTGTCCGCGTCGATTCGACCCGAGGCGAAGCGCGCTCGTACAAACAATTTTCGAAAAAACGCGTGCAACTTGTCTCGCAACTTTTTTTTGGTCTGTTCTGTTATCGTTTCATTCATAACGGTTTCATCCTCGCTCAAAAGTTTCGATATTTTTGCATTAAAACTAATATTTTTACATGTCACATAAAATATACTTAAATAAATATACATAAATATACTTACGTTATATAAAATATACTTTAATATTTTTATATGTCATATGTTTATATTAAAACGTTACTATTTTCATATGTTATTACATTTCGAAACTTATTGATAAACAAATATCTATATGGTATTGATAAATTAACACTTTGTCTACCGCTTGCTGATCGAAATGATGTAACAATCTGCAAAGATAAAGTCAATTCAGGAAAATCATTGAAGGAAAGCGTACGTAATTGACAATGGGCAAGTGCAATTCCGATCGGCAACTGAATTCGGTTGGAAATACGATTCGATGGGAACAACGGTATTATAGACTCTGCGCTACATAAACAGACAGTATCTACATTCTTCGTTCGAGAATAGAATAGAATTCGAGCGAAGACGACTCGGGCTCGATGGAACTTGAACAAAGGCGTCGCGGCTCGATAACGAATTGAAATAAAAGTTCATTGAGAACGTTTCGCCACGATTCGCCGATGGAATCAATAACCGGACTCGGAGCCGGGGGATATTCGACGAGAAGCACGTGGCTCAATCAAAGTTACCACACACACGTCTCTAACCACCTGTTTCCAACCGGCGGTGAAACAGATTCAATCAGAAATGCAGGTACCGTTATCCCGAGGATCGTGGTGTTCGATCGGAATCGACGCGAGTCGGCGAAAGGCGCAACGAGGAAAGAAAAAAAGAAAAAAAAAACGGCCGCGAACGAACCGAAGAATCCTCCGGCTCGAAGAGACACGATTTAATCAAGACGACTGGGCGACTGCTCTCGATCGTGCCCGTTTGAAAAACCGAGTCGAGCCGAGCCGAACCGATCGAACAATAGGCCGGCGGAACGTACCGATCGATTACCGACACGTCCACGACGTTAACCCTGTTGTCTGTGGTCGACAACCCTGTCAAGAAGGTAGCGAGATGCCCGGAAAGATGGACGAGGGGAACGTCGTCGGGCTGCAATTCGTCACGCATCGCGTGATGAGAATGTGCAGGATACGCCTGCGAAACGAAAGGACCGCGAAGAGTTCGCTACATTTCCTCGTTAATCGTTTCACGGTTCAATCGTTCGATCGTCCACGGTAAAGAAAAAAAAAAAAAAAAAAAACACAGAGATGGAACTTCCTACGAGGAAAACGTACGTCAGACGTACGTCGCCAATTTTTCGACTGAACGAAGCGTGTTTTTTTTTTTGTACGAGAGTTTCAGCCGCCTCAAGGTTCGGGTTAGGTCTATTGTTCAACGTTATTGACCCGCGACTCTTCTGTCGCGTCGCCACTCCAACCCTCAGCCTCAGTAACAGAGTTGATTTCTTTTCGGGAATGATCGCATCCTTCGAATTCTTCTTCATCACGTCACTTTCATCTTCTTTCTCTTTTTTTACTCGTATCCCATTGTATGGACGTTGTAGCGTGCCGATCTGAGTAGCGATCTATAAGTAGCGTGGAGCAGATCGGTGGCTTGCTGTCTTTCAACGTTAATGAAAGTCAGCTGATTCACAAGATAGAGTTGTTTCACAGTTGTTTTAGATTGGTAGGATTGAGAAATGTAAGTTGTAAGAGGAAGATTGATAAAATTTGAGTGAGTTTGATAGTCGAACCTTGTCCTGTCGTACGTCGATGGGTTGCTCCGAAACTTGTGTGTTGCGCGATTGTCAAAACTTGACTAACTCTTTTTCTTTTTTTTTTTTATGATTGTTAGCTGGTTATTTCCTACTTGCAGTCCCTGGGGTTTCTTTGGATCCCTGTACCTGTATTTAATAATGTTAGTTAGGTTTTAATTCAATGGTATCTTGAGCGGGTTGATTGTTTATTTTCTGTGTTTGTTCGTATTGCAGGAGAAAATTTTCAAGAAACCTGCGTTTCATAATCAGTGAGAATGAGTTGAGTGTGTTTTGTTTCCTTAATCTAGTGCATGTTTTGGTAATCTTGTTTTAATTTTTAAAGGAATGTCATGAGTGTTATATTTTCCGATGGTAGCTATGAGAGGGTTTGGGTGGTTCTCGTTATATGATCCGGCTAGAGATTTTTTGATATAATCTTTGATGGTAGGGATTTTAGCGATTTCGTGAAGGGTTTTGATAGGTGTGTCGTAGAGTTTGTTGAGTATTATCCTTAGAAACTTGTTTTGCATTATTTGGATTTTGTTCAAGTGTGTGTTTGCTGCTGCTGCCCATACTTGATGTCCGTAAATTATTATCGGCCTGACGCAGATTTTGTATCGATTCAGTTTTATTTCAGTTTTCAGTTTACTGTTTCTAGATATGAGGGGAATTATTCTATGTAACGCTGGGTATGCTAGACTGGCTCTCTTTGTTATAGCAGGAGCCCATGTGATTTTGGAGTCGAGAACGATTCCTAGATATTTTGCATGACTGACTTTTTTTCTTGTACGTTGGTCATATATAGCTGGATTCTATGGTTTAGAGAGGTATGTTAGTTGCTTCCAGATGTGAATGAGATCAGTCCCAGAACGTAGTATCTGCACTTCCTAACGGTCCCAGGATGTGTCTCTCGCAGTTTGGATTTATGAATGTTGTAAAAAAGTTGCGACGAAGTCCTTCATCGAGCCTTAAAATTGAGTGTCGAGCATGACGAACCTTGGAATTGGTAGTCCGGTGTGACTACAATAGAAGATGCAAGGTAACGAAGGACATAAAATATGGTCACGGGAGATCCCTGCCGCCGAGAAATTAGAAATTGTAAAATTGCTTTCCCTGGCTTTCGATGAGTTTGTCCTTCGCGGTGCGAACCCCACCTCCTTTGTGTTCGGCAAGGCCGAACAGACGTTGTATCTAAGTTACTTAAATAGATCACTCGAGGATGGACCGAACAGTTTCTCCAGCGATCGTCGATCAATCGAAATGAATTCTTCCGACCAGGCACATTTAGATAATGCTCGTGTCACGGTGAAAACGACGATTTCGCCGAGCTGTAATCAGGCCCATTGTCTTTTAGCGATGATCGTTAAAACGTGACAATGCTCATTGAAACGGCACAATTAGTAGCCAGGACCGCTTGTCAGCCTCGCTTGTGCGTCACTGTCCCCGTCGATTACGACAGACGTTAACTCGGAACGTCACCCCTGGTGAGCTGGTAAATTAATATTTTGTAAATTAATACGTTTCGGCGGGGAAACTGTAACGGCGGTTTGACGCGGCCGTACGCAGAGAGAAACGTGGCGATATATATACAATTTCAACGCTGAACCGATTAATCCCTCCGCCGTTTAATGGCTCTTTTAATGGCCGTTGCATACATAATGCAGCGTTTCGCGATCCAAGTGATTTCACAGATTGGTTATTACGTTTTGCAATTGTTGCCCGCGCTCCCTTGTTTACCGCGCGTCGTTTCCATTCACTCGTTCGCAATTTCATTGCACCGAGTGGCCATTTCCTAAACATTGTCTTCCGAAAATTAGGAAATTTGGAAACACATCGCAACGCAGATGTGATATTTATTAACGTGTAATTCCTGCGAAGTATTCAAACATTTACAGAGATCTATTTGTATATCGCTTATTATCACGGATATACTTAAACAGTTTAGATCATTCCCGACGCTTATTATCTATATATTCAAAATATACGTTCACACTGTACGAAAAATATCACTTGCGCACATTAAAATTAATTTTATCAATTTTCAAGTCGCGCCTCATTACGAGCTGAAAACAAAATTTCAATACAATCAGTTCGTTTCCCGAAAACGCCACCGAACGTCTTATATCGTCTTTATAACAAATAAATAAATATTCCACGCGATTGTCAAAGGAAAGAGAAACGGTCGATCAACGTCATCGTGAAGGAGGCCAGCATCCGCCAGTGTCAGTCGCCAGTTCCAGACCAGAGAAAGAAAACGAACGGCAGTCGGAAAGTTGGCGAGTTGGGTGAAAAGAACTAATTATTCAATGTCATTGCCACAGCGTATTCAATCGGTCGTGAAAAGCTGGAAATCCACGGCGAACATTCATCAGGCCGACGATGACGAGAAGGAGATGGTGGGGGTTTCGGTCGAATTGTGCTCGCGATTGTCTCCGCGATGGGGCTCGATGTGATTGCTTATCGAGACGTAACAATGCTTATTGAGACAGCATAATTACAGAGCCGACGCTGGCACGGCTCGATGTTTACGTGACGTGCGTGGCAACGGTGTGTCAGACGGGCCACGATGCGACGCCGAATCCCCTTATGTCCGCGGACAATCGACGTAGGATACGGGCAAGAATCAGACGGGCGACGTGATTCTTCACGTGAATATCCGTTACACGCCCTTTCACACGGCCAAGAAACGACCTCCGAGCGTACGTTATTTCCTCCGCTGTCTCGTCGACGTTTACGTTTTCCGGGCAATCGACGCGGAAAATCGGGGCCAAGGGGAGAGAGAACAATCGCCACGAGGAAAATGGGGGAAAACAGACCGAGTAAACAAACACACAGTTGACGGTGTGAGGGAAGTTTGGCGAATTAAGCCGATCGACCCCGTTCGCATCGATATCGGAGGGAATTATATTGGGCGATATATGCAGATGCAACGACGACGAAAGAACTCTTTTACTGCCAACGTAAAATTATTTTAATAAACAGTAACAATAAACAATAACAGTAGGTGAAATTGAAAATTGAAAAATTTATAAAACATGTGGTTGATCAGTTTTACTTGTGAAAGGTTTATACTACTTTCACAGTGAACTAATTCTACGTAAAATTATTTTAGTAATCGTGCATATTTGGATAATACAATTGAAAAATTTATAAAACAGGTGGTTGATAAGTTTTACTTGTGGAAGGTTTATACACAGGTTTATACTACTTTCACAATGAACTAATTCTACGTAAAATTATTTTAGTAATCGTGTACATTTGGATAATAAAATTGAAAAATTTATAAAAGATGTGGTTGATCAGTTTTACTCCTGAAAAGCTTGTGCTACTTTCACAATGAACTAACTTTACGTAAAATTAATAATCGGTGATAAGCATGTATTTATATAGATAGAATAAAACTGAAAAATTTATAAAAAAAGTTTGATACATATATCCGAAAATTATCAGGGCTAATTTGATACACACGCTTTTATGGATTTTGTGAAGAACATTCAAACGGGGCCGAAATATGCAAGTTTCGCATAAGCATGTTATCGACGATGCGATTGTTCGTGACTGTTCGAGGGCAGATAGCTCGTCGCTATTTAGCTTTTCGTGGACCAAGTCGTAACAGGATCGTGAACTCGAAAAATCCCAACGAAAGTGTTTAGAAAAATTTACTTTGTCTCCTTTGTTCAGAAAATATTGCAATAAAAACAGGATTGATATTGTAATAAAAACAAAAGGATTGAACTAATTTGGAATTAATTACAAAAATTCGATTGTTTCGCGCATGCGTTCCGAAAGCTTCCGACATGGAGAAAAATTAAAGCGCGAGTAACCCCTGATTTAGGCATTAAAACACGATAAAACATGACGCACATATCAAGCACGTTGAAAAATTATTTTAATATGCAATACGTCCAGTCAACGGCGCGATAGAGATTTTTAATAAAAACTGAAGCTTTTCGTGATTGAATAATTAAAAAAAAAAATTAAAAAAAGGAAGGAGAGAGAAAAAGAAGTCGCATAATCGTGCTACGCCAAGAAACATAATCCCGCGCGAAATATCTGAAAGATTAACAAATGCGTAAAGTCGATCGGCTCGTAGTTTGATCAAGACTCATCGATAAGGAATTCATGAAAAATGATCGGGAGTAGCGAGTTCGCAAGACTGAAACTTTAACTTCTTACGGATGAACAGTTCACCGAGAAATCTCATCGTAGCTCACTGCTGCTTAATTGATTTCGTCATTAATTACACAGATCAGGTAGAAGAATCTGAGAAGTAAATTAAAAGTCTATAAATGTTTTTTTCTTCCACGTTTTTTTTTTTTTTTTTTCTTTTACAAAGAGCGTGTAATTACCGTTCGTTAATTAACGCAACGGGGCCGCAAATCTTTTCGAAGATGGTGCCTTTTTTCTGACGGTCGAACAAATAAGTAAAAACCGATTGAGAACGATGAAACAGAATCGTTGACGACCGTTGAGTCGCGGAAAACTGAAAGTTTCTCTCCCCCGATTCCAAGAAGTTTCCACGGCTCAACAGAGACGGACAGAGACGTGAATGAAGCAGCGTTCCTCTTTCGCCGCGTCGATGGTGAATAAGCAACTCGAGGGTATCGTTGAGATTTGACGCAAACACTCGCAGTTTTTCAGCCACTCGACTGAAGTAAACAGCGCGGCGGAAGTAACTTATTCATGCAAATTTATCACGATGCTCCCTTCTCCTTTCAAAGTAGCCGATTGACGTTTGCATATGATATCCACGGTTCAACTTTATTTTCTGGCACACCGAATTCCTGAGTTTCCTGTCTTCCATGTTTTCAGAATGGTAACGTTTTAGGGTTTGTACATATTGCGCGCGTTATACAGTTTACTAGAGTTTCATAAACAACGAGATAATAATATAATAATTTGATGATTTGAAATAACGCGATATCTTTTCTGAAATGGTAACTTCTTAAGATTCATTGCATATTGTATATACAGTTTATTAGATTTTCATAAATAACGAGATAATAATATAATAATTTGATAAATAATGTTTATTACGATACCATCTTTTCTGAAATGATAACTTCTTAAGATTCGTTGCATATTGTATGTACAGTTGTACAGTTTACTAAATTTTCATAAATGACGAGATAATAATATAATAATTTGATAAATAACGCGATATTTATCATGATACCATCTTTTCTAAAATGGTAACTTCTTAAGATTCGTTGCATATTGTATGTACAGTTGTACAGTTTACTAGAGTTTCATAAATGACGAGATAATAATGTAATAATTTGATAAATAACGCGATATTTATCATGATACCATTTTTTTCTAAAATGGTAACTTCTTAAGATTCGTTGCATATTGTATGTACAGTTGTACAGTTTACTAAATTTTCATAAATAACGAGATAACGACGGGATAATAATAATATAAAAATTTGATAAATAACGCGATATTTTGTGATACCATCTTTTTCTGAAATGGTAATTTTTTAAGGTTTGTTGCGTATCGCAAATACAGTTTACTAGATTTTCATAAATAACAAGATAATGACGAGATAATAATATAATAATTTGATAAATAACGCGATGTTTATCGTGATATCGTTTCTGAAATGGTAACTTCTTAGAGTCCACATAGTATATTATACAATTACACAGTTTACTAGATTTTTAACAATGAATGAAAACCGTCATCTTCTTTGCGCATCCAGGCTTTTGCAGTCAAATTAATTAGATCCAACTCAAACCACCATTTCGTCAGTCGAACTCTTGACAACATATGGTCATAAGATCTGTATATTCAAATACGATACTAGCGAACCTTACAAATCTTAAAGCAACGATAATCACGTGCAAACTTTATTACAAAAAAAAAAAAAAAATCACACGTTCGGCGTGATTCCAAAACGGGGCACAATCTAATCCTAAGTTGTATCGCGAAACAAAACATCCGCCAAACAATTCCCTCGTGCCTCAACATCGCGTTAAAGAAGATTCACGCGAAACGATATTTCATTCACGATGCGATTATAGTCGGTGATATCGCGGGTTCCTGAACGGGACGGCAGGTAGAACTCGCTCGCTGGCGTTCGTGTATTATACCGTCGAAACTTTTCGTCTCTTTGACGCTCGCGTCGATCGATCGACACGGGCAATTTAAAGCTCACGCATCGGCCTGATAAAACAACAGATTTGCCGCGGTGGAGCCACGCGCCGGCAACAGTTGCCGTGCAGTTAGCTCACGACAAAGGGAGGCCTGACGCTGAAACTACGCCTTTGGCGCAGCTTTTAATACTAATGGCCAACTATGTGGCAACTTGCTTCTCTCTTTCGCTCTCCCTCTCACCCCATCGCCGAATGGCAAAGCGCGGTTCCCCGCTCCCGGCAACACGCATACCGTTCCGCTGCACCCTCTGACCTACTTGATCGTCGAACCTCCCCGTAGAATTCAATTTAACCTTACGAGCGGACTAAGCCGCGTGCTTAGATTGCGCTTGGTTGCCGACAAGAAGGAAGGAACCTTCGCGCAAGGAATCTATGGAATAATTAGTTCTTTCCTCGTCAGTCGAAACGAAGTTTTCTACAGGCTACCGCAGGTTGGCCAACCTGGAAAAACCGAGAGGTTTGAAAAGGGTCATAACTTGTTCATCTTCAATCTCTTTTATTTCCTTTTTTTTTTTTTTTTTTTCATTCAAAGGAACTTGTGTTTGTAAAAGTTATGTTTGTTTTGTGTCATTCAATCTTCCGGTGACCACCCTGTATTATCATCGACAATTCGTAAGGAATGAGAAGCAGTTCGTGACTGGGATTTCTTTTAGAGTTTTGTTTTTTCAGAGGAAAAGGCTTTCAGGGGAAAAAGAGTTTGTGAAAAATGGCGGACGGTGGGCGAAGAAGTTTCGAGAATTACGATTTAGATGCCGGTAGGGGGCGGCGCGTTGCATGATTGATACGCTAGAATTAGGCATGAAATTGAACGATGTTGAAATTTATTATGGAACATTCTGCTGTTGGAACAAGGAAGAAGTGAAAATGTTCAACCAGCGTCGAATTTTTCAACAACGATAAGGTTGTTGCACTTGCGGACGAGAATAGGCAAATAACGATAGTTTCCACGATAAAATATTAAACCATCAAGTAATAACCGTCGTCGATTTCCATATACTGGAGAAAGAATAAAAAGTAAGCCATTAGCGAGAGAGATCGATCGGTGACATATTTTTCTCAGGGATCGACAAAGTTAAGGAACTTTTAAAAAGTTCCTTAACTTTTAAAAGGAACTATTTGAAACTATGGATCGTCGAACTTTTCTTATATTAGAAGTTCTGGCGAAAACAGATGAACAAATGTTCTCGAAAATAAAAGTTTCAGCGATAGAGAGAAAGAGAGAGAGAGAGAGAGAGAGAGAGGGAGAGCAGAACTTGTAAAATATAAAAATAAAAATTTGTTGCCAAAGGAACAGATAATTTAATCATCAATATTGAAAAGTACTGAAGTTCAATGATTAATACGAAAATGGATTTTTAATCAAATGTTCTAAAAATAACTTGTTTCTTTGGTACTTTTATTATTCTCTGAAATGTCTGAGAGCACTGTTCAAAACGTGAAATAGTTGCCAAACGTAAAATTCCTTTCTACAAAACTTCCACGAGAACGTTCAAGTTCGGACGGAATTATTTTGAAAACGAGAATAGCCAGTCAATTTCGATGCCTGATTTTTCTACTCTGTTGAGCCACCGTCATTTTAATTTTTCGAAATTTTCCGCCAGTCACGGTGCCCATTGTTTCCAAACTTCGCTTTCTCAAAAAGCGCATTATTTACGAGATGACTCGGCGAAACTTTGCGTCTGCTAATTACACAGTAGATTAAGTAAACTCGCAGAAGTGGAAGGGAAAATATGAAAACATCCCGGTGATGGTATTTTTTAACGAAATCCTTCGGCACGATGGCATCAAACGACGACAAATTTCCCAGCGTCTGAGGAAGCCCCGAGTGGAGCTAAACGTTGAAATTTTGTTTGCGCGAGAACGTCTTCTCCTCCTTCCCTTTCCTCGCCCTTATCTCTTATTTTCTAGTCGACGTAGGTACCCGGCGTTACCTTCCCTTCGCCAAAGCTTTCAGCATGAAAGAGTATCAACACTATCACGGTGACACGTTAATCTTCGAAGTGCCACACTTTTCAAGGAATACCTCGATGAAACTTTCCGAAGCGCCTTTGAAACGCGCCATGTCTCTTGCAAAACGCTTTGAGCCACGCGAAGCATCAGCCCTTTTCAATGATGCAACCCGCTTGATTCAGTTCCTTTTTCTTTTTCTGACCCAGAAAAATATTTCACCAGAGCGCGCACACATACCGTGCGTCGTTCGTCGCCGTGCTCATTGGCTTCGCGAACGATCTTTATTCTTCTCGCCGTTCCATTTGGCGAGTTCACCGAAAAAAANAAAAAAAGAAGAAGAAGAAGAACTCGCGAACTCGCGAACCGACGCCAAACTCTTTTCGTCGTTCTAATTTCCGACGATGATTGTTTCGAAATTTGTCATTTGGAAACGCGGTTTCAAGCTCACAGCCGACACGCGGCGAGTTTTCTGGCTAAAGAAAAAAAAAAAAAAAAAAAAAAAGAAAATGAAAAAAAACCGACGATTTTAATTTTTCAAAAATAATTCTCGAGCGGGAGAATTTTCATTTTCATTTTACCATGAAAACGAGATCAACGAGACATCGAGGATCGTTTCGAACGAACGTTCGCTGATTTCGTTGGCACATTCCCCGAGATAAAGCTGCCAAAAGTGATTGCGGAAACGATCGGTCGTCCGTCGTGGAACAAAGAAGGACGACGGAAGGTTTTAAAACCTCTGCAGACGAGTTTACAAGAGTACGGGAACAACGATCGTGACGCTGACGAGGCGCAGATATCTTTAATTAATCGTAAAACCTCGAGTGGATATCAAGCAGTCAGTAAGCCGGGGAATGATCAAGCTTTTTCAAGTCATTAAGCTCTTCAAACAGCCACGGGTTACAGGCAATTACGTTTGTTGTGAAGTCCACGCCTTTCATATCATTCGACGAACGAGATGTGCGCGTCTTTCATTTACGGCTCTTAATCGTTTGACTCATTGAGAAGAAAATTATGATTCAGTCGACAAATTACGATATGCTTATTTTCAACAAAATATTTCAAAGTGTATTCAAACATTTACATATCTCTGATAAATGATACTTCGAATAAACTGGTGAACTGGAGAACGATCATTCGAAATTCGTCGAATTTATCAGATTAGTGAAAACCATCGAATCTGGAACACGTTCACATCGACTAATACCAAAAATATTATAAACTACATGCCCTCGTTTTCAATAGAATAGTTTCAAAGTCTGTTGAAACATTCATCAATTATAATAAATGGTTCAAAGTTGCAATAACCTAGTGAACTATATAGTCGTTCTTCGCTTCTGTCCAAAATGACAATTCGTCGAATTTATCAGACTAAGGAGAACACGTTCACAATCGTGTGAAAAACATACAAATTAGAAACTAGTTAAATGACACGCTCATTTTCAATGGAATGCTCTCAGAGTCTATTAAAACATTACAATGAAAGATGCTTCGAAATAACAATAACCTGGTGAACTGCAGCTGAAAATCACGATTCATCGAATCTACTCGGCCAGAAAATGCCATCACAGAGTTTAACACAATTTTCGTACAATTCGTACAATTAAACCAAGTTACCCTAAAACAATCGAGCGTTAAGAGCGACGCTGCTGGCGCGTTTCGCGCGTCGCTCGTCACAGTAACGCCAAAGTAACCCCCTTTATAACCTCGGCGATTCCGTGCGATGCCTCTTACAAGGACATTCGCAAAGCGAAAACTGCCTCGCCAGCATCCGTTCGAACGTTCCTCCATTTGTCATTCGTCGCTCTCGAGCTTTCGCGAAGCGGCCGCAAAACGAAATTAACGTCCGGGGGTTTGTTCATCGGCCCCGGCCGTTTTCGAAGACAGAATCTTTCATCAATCGGCCCCTTTATTCTCGCCTTTCCGTTCCAACGCTCCTCCATTCAGAGCACTCTTCCTTTCTATCGTTTCCGTTCCGATTCTCCGACCCGGTTTCCTCGTCCTCGTCGTCCCATCGTTGTGTCGACTGTTCCCTACTTTTTTCCTCTGCCCCTCCTTTTTCTTCTTCTTTCATTTTTTTTTCTCTCTCGTTTTTGTTTCTCTCCATTCTCATGGCTCATTTGTTATTCTGCCAGCTTGTGTTGTTGCTCGCGTGCTTTCAGTGCGCGAGTTCCTCTCCCCCTCCCGCTCCTCCTCCCTGTCGAAGCCGCGTTCGCAGCTTTCCACTCCTTCCTCGTACCTTTTACCCCCTTTTACCCCTTTTTCCAGAGCGCCTTTCTTCTTGTTCGCAGGCAGGCTTATCCGTAGACAACTTCTCCGGGGCCGGTGATCGATACTGCGAGCGCGGAAACCGCTCGAGGCGAGCTTGCGAGGCTGCAGAGTTCGCGAGTCTCTTCTCCGAAATTCGCGACGCGTATTGTCGCGGAAATGTTTCGGCTTCGAACATTTCACGCGTGTTCGAATTGACGAAGAGCAACTAGCTGCAAAAATTGGGAAACTGAAAGATCCGAGAATGCACACAGATGCGTAGATAAATGTAAAATAAGGTTTATGACACTCGATGTGCGAAACAGGCCAAGATTCGAGCAGACTGAAGAGTAACAGTGACTTAAATAGTTAATTTAAAGAGTGACTTGATCTCCATTTTGTGAAATATTACGCAGAGCATCATCATTATGTAAAATAAAGGTCAAGAATTATCTCTCTCCTCTTGTCTGGAATGTACAGGGTGGAAAGAAAAGTTTGTCCGTGGCTGTCACAGATGAATTCTACACTTTCGTAGACTTTGAATTTTAGAGTCAAAATGTTTTTTCTTTTCATGTATTATACTTGATCACGAAGGTAAAACTTTCCCAACCATAGGTCGAAACTCACAGTTTTTTTGAAAAATGACAAAATAGTTTTCTTAATCATTTAAGATGCGTGCTTCCTAACAGCGACTTTATGATTCTGAACACGTGGATGTCTATTTTCGTTATTAGGCTTCACTAACATTTGATTTATCATAGTTGTAGCATCAGTGTGATTCTAAACAATCGAATAACGACTAATTGTTAACATTATTCGAAATATAAAATTACATCGACGCGTTCCGCAACCATAAAGTCGCTGTTAGGACGCAGCGTTAAATAATTAAGAAACTTTTTTCCATTTTTCAAGAGAACTATTACGATCTATAGTTCTTTGGAAAAGTTTTACCTTCGTGATCGGTAGAGTATAATACAAAAAAAATTTTTCGGTCAAGATTAATTTCCATCATATTGAAAGTGTACAATTCATGTATGATAGCCACGGACAAACTTTTATTTTCACCTTGTACTTTCAACTAAATAACACGCTCGAGGTCTGCCTAACGCACAACGGAACCGCGCCCTAACAGCGACTTTATGGTTCTAAACACGTGTCTATTTTCGTATTAAGTTTCACTAACATTTGATTTATCATAGTTGTAGCATCAGTGTGAGTCTAAACAACTCGAATAACAACTAATTGTTAACATTATTCGAAATATAAATTTACATCGACGCGTTCAGAACCATAAAGTCGTTGTTAGGACGCAGCGTTAAATAATTAAGAAATTTTTTTCCATTTTTCAAGAGAACTATTACGATCTATAGTTCTTTGGAAAAGTTCGTGATCGGTAGAGTATAATACAAAAAAAATTTTTCGGTCAAAATTAATTTCCATCAGATCAAAAGTGTACAATTCATTTATGATAGCCACGGACAAACTTTTCTTTCCACGTTGTACCTTCAACTAAACAACACGCTCAAGATCTGCCTAACGCACAACGGAACTTAAATAAACCGCGCCCTAACAGCGACTATATGGTTCTGAACACGTGGATGTCTATTTTCGTATTAAGTTTCACTAACATTTGATTTTTCATAGTTGTAGTGTCAGTTTGAGTCTAAACAATCAAGTAATAACTAATTGTCAACATTATTCGAAACATAAAAATTACATCGACGCGTTCCGTAACCATAAAGTCGCTGTTAGGACGCAGCGTTAAATAATTAAGAAATTTTTTTCCATTTTTCAAGAGAACTATTACGATCTATAGTTCTTTGGAAAAGTTCGTGATCGGTAGAGTATAATACAAAAAAAATTTTTCGGTCAAGATTAATTTTCATCAGATCAAAAGTGTACAATTCATGTATGATAGCCACGGACAAATTTTTCTTTCCACCTTGTACCTTCAACTAAACAACACGCTCGAGGTCTGTCTAACGCATAACGAAACCTAAATAAACTCGCATCCGTGAAGCTGCGTCTCAATGAACTGGTGGCGGCGCAAGTTCGCGGGATAATTGGTCGTCGGCGTAATTTGAAGATGGTCTATTTCACAGCGCACGTACATTGTCGGAAGGTATCGCTTCGTGGAAACGAAGCACGACGCCATAATTCCGCGGGAAACAGATATTTCAGCTCCATAGCCGGCATTAACGTCGTTGTTGCCTAATAAATTTCGTACCCGTTCTCGTTCTCGCTCGACAAACAAATCGCTGTTCCCAACTTGAAGGCGCCTTGTAGCGTTCACTTTATACCTGGTGGCCTCGCGAGAACGCGATTACGTTATTTAATATTTAACGAGACGGCGGAAATTCGCGGCGAATAGTCGCGATTACACGGCGCGGGGCTCGAGCCAACCGGAAACGAGCCGGTCGCAACGAATTATTTCGTGGCTCGTAAATATTCCTTTCGACGGGCGAAAATGCACGCGAGTCGGCTCGAACCAATCGTAAAACGTTTCCCTCGATGTTGCGCTGCATCCGTGAAGAACGATCTGTCACGCGATGTGTCTTTGCGACTTTACGTGCGAAGCTGCAATCATGGCGGAAAGAATGGTGGTATTTAGAAATGCGAAATTAAAATTTTCAAATGTTCAAAAGTAAAACTGCATTCACTTCGTAGAAATCAAATTAGATGCAAGTAAAATTTATAAGAGTCAAGGTGTAACTCGAAAGTAAAAATGTATTCAATGAATACACTTGCAACGTGTTCATCTCATGTCGATCAAATTCGACGTAAGATAGATCGTACGAAAGTGAAGTTCGACACATAAGCAGAATTCGAAAGTAAAAGCGTTTCAACGAACATGCTCGCAACGTGTTCATTTTATGCAAATCAAGCTCAACGTAAGAAGATTGCATAAAAGTGAAATTCAATGTCCGAGTAGAAATCTCGAAAGTAAAAATGAATAAACATTTGCAACGTATTTATTTCATGTATATTTCGTGTATCTTATGTAATTCAATGTAAGTAAATTATATGAAAGTGAAGTTCAATATCTGCATAGAACCCGAAAATGAAAATGTCTCGATTTTATGATCGCTTGTGTTTATTTTATGCAAGATGGATTTCGAATCCTACAGAAATTTCAAGAACATACGTATGCAGCTCAATTCGAAACTTTCACAGATAGTACTCGAATTTTGGAATAATCGTCAAGTCAATAACCTCTGACGACACACATCGATGAATACTCATTCCCATTTCTATTCAATAGCATTCTACTCGAAATTATTGTTATTCTACTCGTCGAAAATTCGAAATTATCCCGCTCGGTATAATATATTCATATATTTAGAGATACTACTGTAAAGCACTTGGTATTGGTGAAAATACTTCCAAAGCAACGACTGAAGATTCGAACCTACTCGTGCATTCGGTATTTGAACCCGTCTCTACGCAACAGCGTACGTTTACAAGCGTAGAGCGTGGCTCGATAATGCCCGGCTAGACGCCGCGATGAAATAATACCATAAATTCACATTACGCCCGAGCGGCGTGGCAACTTGAAAAATCGCGGTGGTATCCTCGGAAGGTTTTTCATCTTCCATCCTCTGCGTTACCGCGGGCCAGTAGAAGGTTCACATATTGCCCCGCGATAAAATCTTTTTGACCTCGCGTGCTATTTCACGCGATCACCTGCATTTCGCCGCGTTTTAATCTTCCCGCCACGCGGTTCCTCTCCTTCAATCCATTGCGAAATTTTCTTCTGTATCTCTAAGGGTACCGAGGAGGAAAACATTCGTCGACATCTCTCGAAACGCACACGTACGTTCAATTTGTGCTGCTTAAAGCAGGCTTATGGGATAGAGTAGAATTTAGAATCTCGTTTCAGGTTTTTCTACAAATAATATTTCGCGTTAGAAAATATCTGGTATCGATAGGTCAGCTTCCATCCAAAATTCAAAAAAAATCAAGGATAAAACCGAAACGGACAACAAAACTTTCGCTGTGACAATTATTAATTTTCCTTGCAACAAGAAATGTGAAATTTGGATTTTTTTTAACGACTTAAGAAGGAATCGTGCACGTCGCTGGCACGTCTGCAGCTGAAAATTACCTGTTCTGTATTTTTTTTTTTTTTTTTTTCGGTCGATATCGTAATCAGTAACTTGACTGTTTAATTTAAACGGGTTGACAAGAGATTCATTAGCGGTAACGAGCCGTCGAGACACTCTCGGGAGTAAAAACAGATGTGAAACGCCGGAGGCGGGATTGAAGCACAAATCGACGTTTCGCGAGGACGATGATAATCAAGCGCGTTCCTTTCTTTCCAACTTTCGCGCCGCGGAGTGCGCTCCCTGCTTGTGGGACTTTTTCCTCGAAGGCTTCGTTTCAGAGCAACTGAGAGAGAGAGAGAGAGAGAGAGAGAAAGAGAGAGAGAGAGTGTTCTCGGTTTCAGCAATCTGCTTCATTTCCTATCTAATTTCCGCGCTTCCCGCGGAGGATTACACCTCCGAAGCGTAGCGAGTGCCTCTCTGAAGGCGAGCTCCTCTACTGTGTTTTGAGATATTAAGTAGAATTACTCTTTGAAGCCCGACAAACGGGCATCGCGCCAACACGGGGCACGGCTAATTACTTTCGACATGTAATTCTCGTTTGGAAATGAGACCGGTTGCGCTCTCGCTACGCGACGAGCGGAATCGGATTTTCCTCTCGTCGGAATTCGAGTCGGCCCTCTCCGTCGTGTGATTCGATAACGATGCAATTACACTCCGACGAACTGTTCCCCGGGTTAAAATCACGCGAGGACGCACGAACAAGTTTCGCGAAATGTTTTTTTTTTTTTTTTTAGATTAGGCACAGGAGGGACTGTCCAATTTATAAGAAAGTAGTCTCGCAAGGGGGAAGCGAAAAACTTTAAAGAGGTGCTTCTTGATTTTCAGTTGTCAGTTCGTTTTCCGAGCAATTCTCCGCGGAAATCACTTGAGAATTCGTCAAGTCCATTTAGTCCTCGGATGCTCGTCCCACTTTGCACAGCAAAGCAAGGGATTGCAAAGCGAGCGCAAAGAAACCTGTGCAAAGGACTCCGGCAGCAGGAGCAACCGGAAAGTTCAAGAAAGCCTCAAAAAGGAGAAATATAATCTCATAAACAGACTTAATCACACTCACGCTCCGACAACGACGCAACTATATTTTCTAATTTCATTTCTTTCGCATTGTAGCTCGCGCTACAAAGGAAAACGTCCCGTTTCAAACGCGGAATGCCCAGCCTTGGGTGCCTTAATTTTTTCCACTCGTGCATAGTTAAGCTGCATGCATACACACGTAATTTTCTCTCGGAGAAGTTAACTGAATAATCAACTCTCAAGTAACAAATATTCGCTTTCGTAAGAAAATGACACGAATAACAATAACAATTCCAAGTAAAATTTAAAAGAAACAGTGTTTGTAATAGCATGACTTTTTCTATGCTTTTCATTCCACGTTTCTTTGAATTATCGTTTATCGTTCGTACGTGTGTGACTGTAATGTATGTATATTCCGAGATAAATACAATACTGTTGGAATACAACGACTCGACCATCCGGCAGTGTAATCCCATTGAAAATGGCTTTGTGAGGGGCAAGGGTTGACATTTGTTTTCTGTCTTCTTTCCACAATTTTCTTCAGTTACGGACAGGACTATGCCGAGCAGAAAGTTCAGTTCTTTGCCAGTCCTTGCCGTGTGACTATCTCACTTGTATCGCACACGCTATTAACTATTGTAATTAAATAAAGACATTCGTTTCTTTTCCACACAGAAGTTTGTTTCATATTTTCACTACATTTCCTACAAATACGTACGAGCAAACATTCATGTAAAAGTAACTGCGTCGCGTACATTCTAATCTTCAGAACATAGAAAATAATTTACAATGACACGAATAAAAGTGGAACAAATCATCCTCGTCAATTAAAGGAACAAAATGTAAAGTGACATTCCAATTTTTTTTCAGATGTTGTCATCAGAACGTACGTCCATAGCCTCAAAAATAATTCAAAAATCATCCTTGTCGATGAAGGAATGAAACAAAACGAAGAGGTGAATACCGCAACTTACGACCTAAAGTGACTCGCCGAGTCTCGTTTCATTCCTACCCAGGCCATTAAATTAAGAAGATATTAATTAATTGCGTGGAACACGCGCGTTGGCAGCGTGACGCTTGAGAACAAAACGACCGCGCCCACGCGATGTTTCGCGTCTCACCCTCCAGAAAGGGAGGAGGATGGGAGATCCAGGCAACCACCTCTCCGCAAAGCGTCGAAGAGACAGAACCAGAACTCCTTCCACCCCCTAGGGGGGAGGGGGAGGGGGAACAATGTTTTCCGCGTAAATCAAAAGGAACTTGGAAGGGCTTCGCCGCAAAGAACACTGGTTAATGGCGTCGGGAAAGTTCGCATTCGTGGAATATCGAGTTTCACCCGCGAATCAATCGACTTTGTTCGACTTGGCCGACACCAGACGAATCCGTCCCGGCGAATAACTGACTCCCCGTGAAAGTTAACGACTTTCTTCAAGACCGAATTTCCCGATAACGAAGTTTCCACCCTCCTCGTCGTCCTGCTACCGCCACCCTCCCGCCGCGATGATTCGCCAGGGTCGTCGGATTCACCGGAAGTGACTCCTTCGCCCGGTTTCCGTTCGAGGCTCATCCTTCCTCCTCGTCGTTTGCTCCGCATCTCGCCGATTTCCTTTCTCCCTTTCTTTCTTTCTTTCTTTCTTTCTTTTTTTCTTCGTCTACTTTCCTCCTTGCGAACCATATTTACTTCGATAAATCGGGAAGAATTAAACGACACGACTCCAACACTATGATAGAATAGGAGACTCTGTAAATAGAACGGTTGGCGGAGGAGTGAAGAAAAAGGAAGAAAAAAAAAGAAATGTAATGGAAGCTCTTTGCTTCGCCGATGTAAAGTGGAAACTCGCGATCCACTCGCAATGAATTGTTCGGTCCAGAATTGAATTTTACAAACTTGTATTGGCCACCGTTCACCTTAGGGCGCGAATTCAGTAATTTCTCCGGGATTTATAGACGTTTAAATTTGATTTCGCATTCTTTCGTTACTTTATTTGAAGCTGTCGTTCGTTTGATTGTGGCGCTCTCGATTCGTGACATTTTCGTGTCGCGAATTACTTTTCTGAACAAGAAGGGAACATGTCTCATTAATATTCTGAATTTATTACGTGAATCTTTCCCGATGCTACAAATAACCTCATCTCTCATAAATTTCTTCGCCAAGTTTTCCAATATCCTTATTCTTGGATTCGTCGAAAGTTTCCCGATGATTCGTTGTATGACGAGTAGTTAAAAATGAATGTTTAGTTGTGTTTATCAATTTCGATTTACATCCTGTCACGTTTAATAAAAAATAAGAGACAATTTCTGTAATTAATAGCACTTGCTTCAAACCCAATCTTATTATTACTATTAAAATATATTATTATTATTAAAATACAGTTTTTTTAAGCTACGTTTTCATGATTATTATTCCTTCCCTGAAGCCACGTACTGTTCTCAATTCGTTGTAAAGTGTTACACGAAAGAGTGTAACGACAATTTTCACGATACTGAAAAGGGATACTGTTCTCAATTCGCTTGCCAACTTAATACGTATATTGCAAAATTAAACGAGATCGTTGTCAAGCCGCCCTGTCGCCAATTGAAATTTCATGTTTCTAATTGCTCGACACACGTTCAAGGGCGGACAAGTTCATCAGTCGGAAGCACTATCGATAGTTGAAAAGCAGCGCGGTGATATTCGCAGGCGGTTGTTGTCCGTTTTGATCTGAATAAAGGCTGCATGAGCAGCATCCATCATGATCACTTTTCCACCGACACTCCATTAAGTTTCATTTCTTTCTCCTTCATAAGGGGAGGGTTTATTATCAGCGGCGACCAAATTACAAACACCGTTATAAAAGCGAGGCGGCACCCTTTTGAAAATCATTCTCATGAATATAAATTGTTGAATAGCGGGGATGAGCGATAGCGCCCCGGAACAAAAAACGATACTCTGTCTTCCCTTTCTCTTTCTCGATTCTTTTCTGTCAGCGACGACGAGATCCCTCTATCGAGCAACACGTTGTTCGCAAACACGCGAAAAAAGATTTACAATTCCGGCTGGCTCGTCTGACGCGTCTGAATGGAAATATGTTAATTCCCGGCCAGTTTTACTCCTGTTTCGAATAATACACAGCCCGAAACATTTTTGACGGACGCCGCCGCGAAATATTAACTCCGTTCCGTGTCACTCGCACGTAAATAATCCTTCACGCGCTTCAGGAAAATTTAGGCGCTCGTTCGTTCATTCTTTTTTACATTTCATAAATATCGCGACGAGTAAGAGACTCTCTGAGAAATATCCAAAGACCACAGCTGCACGTCTGATGTACTCGTTTTTCTTTTTTTTCTTTCTATTTTTTTTCACAGCGAAGCCGATAAAATGACAAACGAACAGTATTGAATTTGCTTCCCGGGAAAAGCGTTTAAAATCACTTCTATCGAGCTTAAGAAAAGAAAAAAAAAAGAAAAGAAAAGAAAAATAGCTAAACACGTCGAACAAAGGTAAACTTCCGCGATAATTATTCCGATTAATTTCTATACTTTTGATGTCATTGTTGCTTCGTAACAAAGCCGGACGATATTGAATTTCGCTCGTAGAGAAACTTGCATTAAAATCACTTTTTATCATGTTTAAAAAAATATAGCGAACTTCTTCGATAATTATTTACCGCCTGCGTTTTTCACAGAAAAGCCGGTAGAATAACACGAACAATGCGAAATTCCCTCCCCTGAAGAAACGTTGCACGAAACCGTTCTTTCATCGTCGTGGCTCAATGAAATATATATATATATATCCAATGAGGCAAACTTTGTCGGATAATTATTCTGCAAATCCTGCGATCCTCCAATCAGCTGCCCCGAAACAAATCCTGTTTCTTGTATCGAATCCCTCGTTCGTTTTGGTCGACTCGGTGACTCGTTAAGGCCAATCGCCGTGGTCTCGCGAGGATTATAGATTAGGCCGGCGTTCGAAAAGGGTTTCCTCTTTGATGTGACGTTAAGCCTCCATCAGCGGTACGTGTTTACGTGCTGATTAACATTCACGGTACACGTGCGACACGAAAAGGGTCTCCGGGGGCAATAAAGTGGACGCGAGCACCGAAAAATGGAACGATGGGGGATGGAAGCCGATCCTCGCTGAAACGAGATTACACCCGCGGAGGATTTCCTGAAGAAGCTGCTCGCATTTTCAGACACCGTCGACATTGACAAAAGGACGGGCTCCCTCGAAATCTTTCTCGTCGAATTTCACGAGTCGAACGGTATATTTATTCACCGGGCTTCCGTATTTCCATCGCCCACATGCGACTCTCCTCGCATTGAAATGCATAAAACGGGCGCGGCGAGATTGGTCAGGAAGAGATCCGTGATCCATCCACCGTGTGCTGGGAAGACAAGGATTTGAAATCGTAGGGAATACTTTGTAAAATACGTGGAACAGAATGATAATTATTCTCTTGACGCAGATTTCGCTGCTCTTGCGTTTCTCAGGAAGTTTGGTCAAATATCTCGAACGTAGTCAGTGGGGGGACGGGTCAGTTTCATTTTTATCAGAGAACGAACACTGAGAAAGAGACGGAGGACGTCGACACGACGAAACGAAAAATTTCCCTCCAGTCCAAGAACCAAGTTGGACTGTAAACTTTGAAACTTCGTGGAATGCTTCTCCCTTTCTTACTCTGTCGTCGTGTCCAGGAATCTCGAATTCCTCGCGCCAATATTCCGTTTAAAAATCGTCGCAGGTTTTACGATCCGTTTTTGTAACAAGTCGTAAATGAAATCTTGGTCATTCCCGGTGTCGATAAAAACGGATCTACGATCTTTTCCGTTTATTGGAGACGAGAGAAATTTTGCAATTGGAAACGATTTATGCCGATTTTTGCTCTTACCTTCGTTCAGCCCTCTATATATAGTAATTTTGCAGTAATTTATAAATATATAGTAATTTTGCAGTAATTTATATATATATATATAGTAATTTTGCAGTCTACAATATTCAAATACTAAAAAGAAAAAAAGTCTCAGAGACCAAAATTGAGTCCTCCAGGAAAAAACTCAATCGTCCATCGAGCGATCGTTTTACGTAGCAATTTAATTTAGTCTATCCCGTAACGTAAGCATTTCTTTTCTCGCTGTTCATTCTACTTTAACCCAGCCACTACTAAACTGAATAGGCAAAATTCAGCAGTAAACGAGATACAAAACGTCATCCATGGTACCGCTGCAACCCTTGACTCTCAAACTCTCATCTACGTTGTCGACCCCGAGGATTCTGTTCTCTCTTATCGGCGCGGAGAATCAGCAGGCGTAATGGCTTCTCGATGACGCTGCTCGGAAGAATAAGCTCGAGAGAGTTGCTTACGACGGAGTGGTGACTCTGGCTGGTGAAAACAGGATTGAAAAGACGCGGCGTATGTAAATATGAAGATCTCGAAGGGCATCGGTCGGCAAATGACGTGACGACGGTCTCTCCCGCGGGAGCCGTTCGAATAACAACCGGACTCGAATCTCGAGAACAGACCGGCGAGGTAGAACGAACGGGAGACGTGGTCTATTTGAAGAGGATTCCGCTAGAAAAATTGAGAGACACGACTGGTCTCCTGGAATGAGAATTACACTCCTGGTGCGAAGGTTTTTGCTGGAGAAAAACAGAAAGGAAATGTCTTTGTCACACTGAGAATCATCCATATGTGATACTCGGAGAGACTATACTAAAGAATGTATAATAGGATCTAAACTAAAGAACACGAATCCTTGAATTCTTAAACTCTCGCGCTGGAATGACGTGCCACGCACGTCGAGAATTTTTTGTCCCGAATTGCAACATTTTCTCAGTTTTAAATATATTTAAATGTAACCCAGGCAGAACAAATGATAAGTTTATTACTTCTTAATAATTTCTATCTTCTTCTTAATAATGTCATACCGACAAGTTCAAAAGTAAAAGAAAGTGACGATTTTATTATATAATTTTGTGTTTATTATATGATTTTATTATAAACCCTGTTCGGTCACTCGTTATGGTCCGCGAACCAGTTGCGCCACCGCAAGGGGCTAATACACTGTGTGCTTCGCTACCGCGATCTCTGCTTCTTGGCTGCTAATTTTAATTTATAAAGCTTGAGAGAGAAGCTAAACTGGCGATATTCCGCGATATCGAGCAACGAATTTCTTCTATCCGCCCGACAGCGAGTATATAATGCAACGAAACAAAAGACTCGGCGAAGCAAGACGAGAAGAGAAGGTAACAAGCTTCGAGGCTAATTAGCCAAGATTAATAAGAATTCATTTAATACATCGCTGTTCGAAGCTGCGAAGAAGCGTGAAACGCAATCGGAAGGGAAACAAAAACGCGCGGCCACCGCCGGAAGAAGAATCCATTTATAATTGCCCCAAGGGGTCTCATTCCGCGCGTTACATTCCATTCCAGAATTAGTGTTCCATTTCGAAATTACATTCTATCTCGCATGCCGAGTAGTCGGCCAGAAGCAACCGGGGCTGCCCGGTCTCCGGCGATAAATTCACGGGGCTATAATTACAACTTTAATCTACCCACGAATTAATAATATTACATCATCGTATCGTCCCTTCCTGCTTTCCTCGATAACACGCGGCAGCACGCGCGCCACCGGATAAATCTGCTTCGGCCGCGAAGTTTTTTTTTTCAGAAAAAAAAAAAAAAAAAGAACAATGAGACAGATGATGGCTTTTACGAAAACATCGTCGTCGATTCACGTCTGTTTGTCGTTCTTTTATTTGCTTCTTTGAAACATCCGTTGCAATTTGGCAATTAACGTCTATTCGCGATACTCAGACTGAAGAGTATCACTGAACGAAAAAATTTAAATTGACCATGCAACGAACCAATTGGTCTCATTTAGAGCTTCTAAAAGTTCTAAGAGTTCAATTTTTTTCAAACATTATTTCATATTGTAGATGCAGAAGATACAATTTTTTTTTTCTTGAAAATTGTACAAACGTCTGTAAGAACGTTTCCTCCCAGTGATTACATCCATCATTTTCAAGATTAAAGTCTCTTCGTCAAAGAGACGTCCTCATAATTTACTGCGCGAGTTTCTTTAAATCAGTTTATTTGAACTTTGATTTAAATCGATCCTAACAATTTCGTCAATTTAACCCTATCCATTCGAAATCCAATGAAACAACGAAAAAGTGCGAAAGGCAAAAGGAGATCCATCTCAATCTTGAAGACGGATCACGATATTTTTACAGACGTTCGACAATTATACATTCGATAATTAACGAAAGAAAAAAATCGACAGTAGATGCTTTAGGTCAGGAAAATTTCAGACGTAAACGATGACTTTCGACACTTTGCCGACAAAGCACGTTCCTGTTTGCCTGTTTGCGAACACGATTTACCGAACGTTGCGTTCGGTCAGCTCGTAGGAAATCCCTACGACTTCGGAGTACGCTTGCGTACAGGATGTTAATCAAACGTTGAAATATTATGGGCTGCGTGAGGCTGACAGCTGAAAACGGTGACTTGCCAACTGTTCGACTTAACCGTGTTACCGGCATCACAGGGCTGCGCCGGGCAACGGCCAGTCGCTGGCCAACGGAGGTCGGAACTGGGTTAATTTAAAGTATTAGACACACCGGAAGCGAACTGGAGAGAGAGAACAGTTGCGCGGAGGTAGGGTACCGGGACTGCTCGGGCTGCGTGAATGTGTCGCGGTTTACGTTGCATGGCCAGCCCCGCAATCTGATTTCCAGAGAGAGAGAGACTCGTCGTCGTTCCCCGTTTATTAGTTTCGCGCAAATATTTGCCGCGCCAGCGGGTGGTTTTATTAGTGGAAGGAATGCAGTTGGAACGGAGCTACCGTTTCGAATCGCTAATTAGAAAGGTCGTTTCCCCGTGTAATTAATGATAATAGTGATAACAATATCGAACGTCGGGGGAACGTACGAGATTATTAATTTTCCACTCCTCTTCAATGAAATCTCGTGGATAAATCTTCGCGGGGGATTGGTGGCAAACCGTGCGGCGAAAATCCTGTTCCGTTTCGTCGAATGATTAGCGATGACCAAGATTGCGAATTGGAATTTTTCCCCAACTAAAGAAACAGAACCTGTGGAATTTGTTTTATCTACCATGTGTTGTGATATATTTTACTTTATACGGGGATTTTTACATGTTACACGCGTCGTCCGTACATTTCACATAAATCGTATCATGTACTTTTAGGATTTTCATAAAATTACTAAAAGTTTGGTATTTTTAAGTTAGGTTAGATTTGAGTTGAATGTATTGTAATATATTCTACTTTGGATATTTTATACGGCGATCTTTGCACATTGCACGCATTTTTCACAAATGTATAAAATTCGCACCGTAGACATCGGACTTTTATACAAGTGCCAAAAATTTAGGTTAGATTTTTATCTATCACAATATGCCCCAATATATTCTACTTTGGATATTTCATGCGAGAATTTCTGCATGTTGCACGCATTGTACATTTTCCATTAATGTATAAAATCTGCGCTCTAAACATCGGATTTTTATACAAATACCAAAAGTTTGGTATTTTAGGTTAGGTCTAGGTCGTACCTTTGGTATTTCCAACCTTTATAGAAAATTGTTTCACGTATCGAATATTGCAGAGAGCTCGTTCTTCGGGTATTTTAATCGATCGTTTCACGTTACACGCGTGTAACTTCACACTTCAAGATTTCACGTGAAAAAGCCTAATAACAACGATAATATCGAGAAAAATCGCCCTCGTACATTAGACAACATACAATTAGCAATTCGCATGATCAACACCATCAACTGCCGTTTCTCGACGAGCCTCAATTCGAACCACGCATCAAACTCGACTGAGGTTAGTTTCGAATTCGAAGAATCCCGCAAGTCCAAATCTAGCAATCGTTAATTGGGCCAATTTCCTTACTACCGATCCCATCGCGGCAAGACATATTCCTAGATGACGGGGCGTCGCCGTGGCTGTGCTAATTGGATCGACGATGGGTCTTCACAAGGTAAAGTGTTTGAGCACAGTCGATGGGAAATTGATACAACCGGTGGCGGTTGAAATTTGCTGGTTCACCCGCGGCAATATTTTGCTGTTGATCCTTCGTATCGACGTTCCCTACAGTGTCAATAATCGGCATTGTCCACGATTCTTCCGTCAGCGAAAATATTTGCCGTCGCCGCGAGAGCAATCGGTCAGCTCTCCGTGGCCACTTTCCTTTCTCTCTTGTAGCCTCTCGATCTTTTATTAACGACGGGGCTGATGTTACCGTCAATCCGTTTGCAAAGGATCGATTCAGTCGACACCGATGCACTTGGAAGATCGAGTTATCTTCTCGCTTGGTAATTTTATATTTCACCGGAGGCTTTCTCCATTCTTTACTCTCGTTCCTTTTGCTTGGGAACTTGGCCTACGTGCTCGTCTTAAATGGCGGACCAGTTCGTTCTTTCTTCCGTTTCACGGTTCTTACACGTCTTTGCGAAGCATTGTCCCGTTAAATCGACGGATACGAAACGGATCACTCGGGGCGAGAGTGATCCAAAAAGCGGGGAAAAGACAACGCAGGGGGAAAAGATCCTCGACGATAAATTAAACCGAGTCGAAGTGGTAACTCCGGACGTCGGTTCGGACGTTAAAGTCAAGGTTTAACGACCGTTGAGTGGAATCGAGTCGATCAAGATCCCGCTCTCTAATTCACCTAATCGCCGACGGGGAAACACTTCTGCGCTCGATTTTCTAATGAACCGTTTCCCAGCCACGCCAGTTGAATAAAACGAGGAAAGAGAAAATCGAGCGCGTTCTGCCAGAAAAGTGGAACTTACGTTTGCACGCGCCATTAAGTCCGTTTCTCGAAATTCACTCCCGATCTCTTCTATCCTCGTTCGTTGAACGAACGCCGACGGAAAATGGCAGTATCTCATCTCTGCCGCTTTAAACACATTCTCCAATCATTTCGAATCACAAACACTCGAACGTCATTCGAATCCCCGCGATGTGGTATTTTCATCGACTGTCCAATTCGTTTCGAGGTCGTTTCAATTTAATTATTCGACCGGACCCGTCAACTCTGGCCCTCGTTTCGTCGCGGTGCGTAGTTCACCTGGGGCCGGCGATTTATTATTAAACGACATTAAGCAGCGCGGTCGGCGAGGTGGCTCGGTTTCAATTAGCCTGTCTAATTTCCCTGCAGTGAGTGACAGACTGGAGAACGCCACCGGCACGTTTCACCCGTCGATCTGATAAACTTTCGGGCAGAGAGGTGCCGCATTAACGAGAAACATCATCTCGCTGTTACGAGGCGTAGACACACGCGCAGTGTGTCGGTAATTTCTTGGCCGAATTTTGACGTGTGCCCGATCTTTTGACTCTGACGACGATCATTTTTAACTTGGTGAAAAAAAAATCGTGCAACGATCCGTTTGGATGTGTGCTCGTTTCAAAGTGTGAAGCTTCTACTTTATCAGTCGCGAGATTTTTTCTTCTTCTTTTTTTTTCTTTTTTAAGATGGTTCTACATCACCTAGAAAATTATTTCACTTTTCAATTTTCTTACTTCACTGTTATATTATAAGAAAGTCTTAACCGCATTGAAACTGAAGCCACATTTCTATTGAAAGTAATTTGAACATCTTGTATATAAAATTAATCGGAGCGTTAATAAATGTCGAAAGTCTTTTTTTCTAAAACCATTCGCCGATGTCTCTCCTGACCAAATGTCCGAATTACCGCAGCAGCGTATTGCCCCAATTGCACCGGCGGAATAACCAAACAACCGCAAAAGAAACAAAATTTTGTTATTGTTCCGAGCGCCCCGGCGAGATCCTGTGCGGCGAAATTATGTACAAATTGTTTCACGTTCGGTGCCATTATCGAGAGCCGTTTAATGCACGGAGATGTGGAAAATACGCGGCGGTTAATTTGTAACGCCGCAGGACAGGCGGAGAGAGCGGCGACGCGTTATTTGATTTTTCGGTATCGGCAATTTCGTCCGGCACCAGCCTGGCCAGCCTGCCGTGCAAATCGCGCATCATGTGTGTACGAGTTTTAATCGGAATTGCGCGTCGTTAACGCGGCAGCCACATTTCCGCCACCGGCCGGCCATCTTAAAAATGGATCGACCCCGTTTCACAACGGCGAACGAACGACGTATTGCCAGTTTCAAATCGGCTCGGCTGCAATTGAAAAGCTAATCGAACGACGCCGCGCGTTTTTTTTCTCTTTCTTTTTTTTTTCTTTTTGCTTTACCGTGTCCCGACGGAAAATTGCTTGTCCGCTTGTTTGAGTTTATGATCGCGGTTAAACTGTTAAGCAGCAAGGGTGGAGCGATATTGCGATCTGCGCGTCGTGTCGACCGACTAATCAGGTTAAAAAGTTTTCTCGCTTGTTCGAGATGTATAGTCTGGCGGACGAGTCTTCGAAACTTCATTCGTTGGACTGAAATGTAGAATAATGGCGCGTTCAGGTCAGAACGAATGTTACTCGGATGTAAATGCACGTTTTCAACGAGAAGCAATACGTTTAGATCACTCGCCAGAGGTACATACCGAAGTGTGAATCGCCGATTTTGATGAAATTTGACATGAATGTAGTTTTCAAAAAAAAAAAAAATATTTTTGCTTTTTAGTACTTTTCTTTTTTTTTTTTTTTAATCGATGTTGACAATCGTCGATGTTGAAAGGGTGAAAACTACCATTAAAGGACGTGTTTTGTCAAATATCTCGGAAATTATTGAAGACACCGTTTCTGTGTACATTGATAAAATTTTTTGACAACGAATTTGATGGTGTATACCATTTTGCAAAAAATCTTTTGTTTAAACAATATATTTTTTGTAAATTTTTCCAAGTAAATGTTAATAAATCTTCTTGAATATTTGTTTACGAAAACTATATACTCAAATACAAATTACAGATTTTTGTATTATAAAAAAATTCATTATTTTCAAATCTTTCGGACAAATTCGCGCTTGTTATTACTATAACCACTCGTTTGACAAGCACAATTATATGACTACAAGTTTTACCAAACTAGAGAACGAACGAGCATTCTAACTTATTTACTTAGTTACTTTTAAGTAACATTCGCAGTTCACGAAACGAGATTTTATTCGAATTTGTAAGTACATATTGGATTTATTCCTATTTACCTTCTTCGATCGTTAGATAAACAGCGAGCGAACTCGATGTTCGTTTTGCAAGTCGTTCAATCGACTATTTGAAAAGTTTTCGTATATACACTGCTCATAAAAATTAGGGGATATTTAAAAATGAATATGAAGCGATAAAGAAAGAAAACGAAGTATTTGATTTTCTTTTTCATTAAACAGGAATATCAGAAAAGCAACTGGTCGTTTGCTTTTCTGATGTTCGCTCTTATCGCTTCATGTCCATTTGGATATTTAAAAATGAATATGAAGCGATAAAGAAAGAAAACGAAGTATTTGATTTTCTTTTTCATTAAACAAGAATATCAGAAAAGCAACTGATCGTTTGCTTTTCTGATGTTCGCTCTTATCCATTTGGATATTTAAAAATGAATATGAAGCGCTAAAAAAAGAGTACGAAGTATTTGAGTTTCTTTTTCATTAAACAAGAATATCAGAAAAGCAACTGATCGTTTGCTTTTCTGATGTTCGCTTTTATCGCTTCATATCCATTTTGAAACATCCCCTAATTTCTGTGAGCAGTATATTTTAATGCTGGTTAAAGAGTGCAGCCGGGTTTTTGAAACTTCATTTATTAGACTGGAGGAACTGCGGTGTAATCTAGTTAACTGCGTGAAATCAGTGCCGCGATCTAGCTACTTGAACACATTCAATTTACCGGGTCACGGCGGTGAATGATGTCAGTGCAAGAAACGAGCATCTCGAAATTACGGGACAATGAAAGTTTCGATCAAGATCTCTCGAACTTGGTGACGCTCGCGGGTTAATAACTTCATTATCGTTACACAACGAAGGTTCATTCTTCTACGAAAAAAAATAAACAGAAAATAACTCTGCGTTTCATCGTCGTTTCCTCCTAGACTCGTTGACAAACCTCGTTTCTTTTAGCAGGCGAAAGAGTCGACTGTGAGAAGATCTCGTTCGAGAAAGCCCAACAAGTTAAAGCGTCCTGTAGTTTTCAGAGAAGGTTTTCGCTCAAGTATTGTGGGTTTCGTTTCATTTCAGATCAAAAAGCGTCAAGTAACAAGTGCACGATCTGCGTAAGTATCTATATTTTCCGAGTTTACCGATGTCAATGAAAAATTGTCAATAATTTAATCTGACAGAACTTCATAAAAAAAAAATTGTATTTGGTCTCGTTTTAAATCGTGAAGCCTCGACTTTAACAGTCGTGAACTAGTTTACTTTGAAAATGATTATACATCGTGCAGCGGCTGAGGATGCTTCTTTCTCGAAAATTGCAAAACTTCAAACGCGCGTAAAAAGATTAAAAAATTTTCTCGTAACTGTATCTACCATCATTTTGAAGATTGAAGTCTTCCCTTTGCAACGACTCTTAAAACATATTCTTTTTTTTCTTTTTTTCATCATTTCATTGAACGTGGAGCATTAGGGTTAAAGGGCAAGAATTCAAGAAATCATCTAACCCTATCGTTCCAAGTTCAACAAAATGGTAAAAGAAAATCGTGCAGCAAATTTGTAAAAGTCGTAAAATCCAAGACTGTGGAGAAAGTTTTTTAACGCTTTGTGTTTTCAGAATATTCGAGGGAAAAAAAGTAGCTTCACTTTCCTACCTGTATGAAGCTTCGTGCTTTAAAATGAGACCGAGTTATACCATCGTTACACGATTTCCTTTTTACGAAGTCCGATCAGTTTGAATCATCGACAATTTTTCATTGTCATTGGTACAGTTTTCCTCTTCACTGTACGTATAGATAAATTTGTGCAACTCGTTATTAATGACAATGTACTTTTGATTTAAGAAAGAATGAAAATGAATTACTAATTTGAATGGTGATTAATTCATCATCCTGCTTATCGTGTTGCCATAAAGGTGTGTAGAATTTCTAGTAATAGAGATGCACCATACAGTTGATAATGTTTGTTTCCTCCCTACTTTTTTAACATTTTAAGGTTTAAAAGTTTCGTTTGACATTTAACGTTCCTTTACATTTTTGAAGCTTGCATTTTAAAATTGATATTTTAAGACTTTGAGAGTTGGTAAATAACTTTTATTTCTTTTTCTTTTTTTAAGCATTTTAAGACTCAATTAATTCAACGATAGTGCAGCGCATCATCTTTTCGTGTTGTTCGCCTACTTTATTGATTTAGACGCTAAAACTACTTTCGTGGCGCAAAATGGAGAGAGAGAGAGAGAGAGAGAGAGAGAGCTAAGGAAACTTAACGATGACAAGTTTATAAGGTTTAATCTCGTAAGAGGCTTTATTTTACATGCTTTAAAGGCTTTACTCTTAGAGAACGCTTTGTATCGATTTCTTAAGGCGCTCGGAACTTTATTTCTAATTTTAATTTTAGAGTAAGCTCTCCCCTGGCATAACGATCTCGGGGATTACTGGTTTACGTACAATGAATATTTACAATTCTACGCATTATGAATAATTCAACAAATTCGCTAGCAGAATTCTAGTGGATGCCTTTTTACGTACTCCGCTGCCTTTTTTCGACAATTAAATACTAACTCTTGCCGCCCGCTATCAAATCGATCAATTCGATCAGAAACGATAACAGAGACTTCCGAGAAAGTTTCCAACGCTTTACTTTAGACTTTTAATTTAATATGCGTTGGATACTGGCATCAAGATATGCAAAGTAAAACGAAACAAGTTGGTGTTTAACTTTCGCGTTCGTCTTTAGACACGATGGGAGATGGTCGTCGATGTACGCAAGTTCTTCAGCCAGCTTCAAGTAATTTCAAGCGCAAGATAAAGGTACAGATTTTATTCTAATCTATCGCCGATGAAATTAAACATAATTTCAAATAAGGAAAAAGGGAGGGGAAACAATTAAGATAATTAATCAAAAGGAATTAACAATGACAACGATCGATAACATTAATGACAATTAAACGGGAGAAAGAAGTGAGAAATCTATGGAACGATAATTGAAACCCTCGAATATTTATATACTTCACACCTACGTCAGATATAATTATACAAACGAAATAAAAGTAAAATATAAATTATGCAGTTTATATATAAATTACATAAACACGATTGCATTTATGTTGCAAGATTTCTACTCTAAGACACGTCTGTGATACTTCCACGGTTATCGCGGGGCAAATAAATTAGTCAGGGCAGAAACAGGACGAATCTAATCGACGTCCGCGGTTTTCTCGCAATCAATTATTCTCGTTTGCACGCGGATCAGGAAAAGTGAGACTTTCAGTTCTCAAAGGAGGACCTCGCTTCGGTTTTTGCACAGATGTTTCTCTCTCTCTCTCTCTCTCTCTTTCATTTTATTTGATGACCGTTCTTTCCATCGTTGAACGATGGCACACCTATGACGTGACTTTCAGCAACCTTGGTGGTTGAACGCCCACCTTAATTCGCGTGTGTATGTGTATGTATGTGTGTGTGTGTGTGTGTGTGTGTGTCTGTCCCTCAGCGACGCCCCTCCAGCCACACCTTTATTTCCCGTGCAAATTAAACGGACAAATAGCTAACGTTTATAATTTATCGTCCGGAGTTGAGTAAATAAAATTATTTGCCACGCGGTGCGAAACTGTGGCGGTTCAGCGAGTAAAGGGACACCGAGTGATGCTGGTTGAAATAGAATGCAATTGATCGTGGATACTCCCTGTGTCGTTTGCATAATCCACGCTTTTCGACAGTGTAATTGTAATCTGATTTCGAATCAGGGGGAATTAAATGAAATTTGCTAGTACAAACTAGAAGTTGCGAACTCGGAATTGAACGAAATAACACTGTAAAACTGCACTCTGCAATTTCACACGTATGTCCTCTAAATCGATCATTTTTCCTCTTTTTCGTTTTTTACTTGTTTTAAAACGGCAGATTTGATCCCCAAGATTCACACGTGAAAATGCGAGGTCGGCTAAACGTCAGACAAACTAGCGCCGCCCAACTTCTGCAAATTAAACTTCTATATCTATACTTTTATCGAGAGATCAACGAAATTATCTACTCACCGCTAGAAACCGTTTTTCGTTTCTCTCCAATATGACGTCCATCGAATGACGTACGGATGGAACAACTAATCAAAGAACGTTTAATCGATAACATAGAGGCTGGGGGCGAGGAGGAGGGAAAGGTGAACAGGCAAGAGAGCAAAATTGAATGGGTTCTGTAAAACGATTTGTAGAGATGCGGGCTGTGTGGACGGGGTCTTCCGTGTTCCGGCAAATCGTATTATCCCTGATAATAAAGCAAACCCGCCGTTCGCGGATGAAGTTACGTTCTCTCGTATCGGTTTGCTTCGGCTTCGTTCTTTTTCCCTCCAGTGTCCGCGGTTTTCTCCGTGTCCCTTAAAGGGACAAGGCTCGGAGCCCGTTTCTTCGATAGATCCGCGCAGATACTTGATTCCGTCTGCTGAATTATAGGAGCTTTAACGTTCGCCGTTTGTAACCGGTTCAAGTGATCGAGCGGAAATAAATCGCCGGAGTTTGTCAAGATCGAGGAACCGATGTTCGTCATCTCCTACCTTCTTTTCTGAAAATATTTCTTTCGGTTCCCCTCTCAAATATTTCGTCGTACCGTTGTTTTGAAAATTTCGAAGTGTCTTCGTTATATATTGTTGCTTTGGAAATTTGTATTGCGAATCTTTCGAATCTTCGAATCACAGTTTTGAGAAAAGTCACGCGTTATTTTTTCCGAATTAATAAAAAAAGAGAGAGAGAGAGAGAGAGAGAGAGAAAGAAATGAATTGACACTAGAACTACCGACGAGTAAAAGTGTAACATTTGTAGCAAGATGCAAGAAAAAAAGTTAATAATACACGAGCTTCTGATAATATATTTTTATTAAAAACACTGTCATAAACACGTAACATTTCCACAGATAATTCTAAATTTTCTCACACATCGGTAATTCTAGTTAGTAGTGTTGAGTCTACTATCTGAATTTTGCAAATTATTCCACCAAATTCAAAAGAAGGCCACATCTCTCCATCGACTGGCTTTTTTCAATCTTCAATGCGCGGCGAGAAACGAAAAAGAACGTTAAACCATCTAATCTGCCGCGCACCTGTCGCGGCTACAATTACACCAAGTATCGGGACAAATTGGAAATCGGCTTAATCCGTCGAGATCCGTCACGCTGTTTCCGACAGGTTTGTTCTTCCACGGTAAATATACGGATTTCTAGCTGCGCCGCGAAGACACGGGAGCGCGCAACCGTCGTCGGCACTCCGGCAATTTCCGGCCCGGGTATACACCGCGCAAGATTTACTCTGACACGTCGCAATGTTTGCCGATAGACAGCGTCGGATATACAGCAGGCTCTCTTCTACGCGAGTGCTCGTCTATACAATCAGGAAACGTCGATACAANCGACGACGACGACGACGACGACGACGACGACGACGACGACGACGACGACGACGACGACGACGACGACGACGACGACGACGAGAACGACGAGCCAAGGCGACGACGATCCACAGGAAACGCGAGTTCGCGATAAATCACCGCGCATTACTTTGCCCGATTCCCGATCAATTTTACGGCCGAGTCTTCAAGAAAATCCTCTGCAGGATTGTTGCCTCAATCAATGACGCGGAACGTGCGTGAAATTCATCGGAATTAACGTCGTATGTATCGTGCATCAGAGAGGCGAATGACGCGAAATTCGCGCAATTTTTCATCGTCGAACGAGACACGGCCGTCGTGCGGTGAAAAACGAAGGATACGGCACGAAGAAGGCGATTCGCGTAACTTACACCACGGGCTTATCCAGCTCTGTAGCTGGATAATGCCCGGGAGAATATGGCGCAGGACAGACGAGAGAAAAACCGCCCTCATTTGTTTTCACTACCGTGGTCAGACAGACGTCCTCGGGGAAGGCGATACGTGTAACTTCAATGTTGAACAATTTCTCTTCGCGATCTTTGCGACCCTTTCCTTCCTCTATCCGTTCTTCCGCGAGAACGTGTTATTCCAGTAGATTGTTTTATTACACAAAATGCACCTCAAGTGCATTTCAGTGTCTTCAATGAGCCTCGACCGGTTTATATTCACAGTAAACACGTTCCACGTCCAACGTCTTCTTCCGGTTAATGTTGCACTCGGTCGTTGAAAGTAATTGCGTTCTTTTTTCTTAACAGGTGGGGATTGGCGTAAGTGACTCCATTTTAGACCACAAATTCATTCTGACAGCTGACTGACTTCAGCACGATTTAAGTTAACAATGGTCTGTTCGTTCGATTTCAAAATGGAAAATCGAGAAGGAACATTTTCATCGTGTCCAGCTTGTAGTACTTCCAAAAAGAAAGAGAAAACAGACTGTGCAAAAATTGCAAAAGTTGTCTGATTACATGGTAGTTTGAAGTCACGAGTAATTTCCTAAATTTTACTACTGACGAGAATATCAAATCGTTCTTGGAATTTTTTTCACCAAAAAAAAAAAAAAAAAAAAAAAAAAAAAAAAAAAACAGAAAAAAAACGATCGGAACCTTTTTGAACGCGGGATGATCGTGAAGTCGATCGCCAAAGATAATCGAACGAAACGGTCAATATATTAATAAAGTATTTCGTTTGCACTCTCCCCTCCAAAAAGAGAAGACGTTACTTTGCGTAATAATTTCTAAGAACTCTTTTCCCTGTTCCCTCGCTGATCACACGACATGCCAAAAATCAAACAAACATTCCACACCGGCAAACAAGCGCCAGTCTTTCTCAACGAACCTCCCTCGAAAGCTGAACCCTCAGCATAAAACGGGAAGGCCCTGAAAAAATTATCCTGCATTCGCTCTTATTTCCCCGAGACAATCCCGCCGGTGCATTAAATCGCGGAAGCTGTTTACCGATATCCGGTACGAACAATTCGACTGGACGAAACGGGCGTGCACAGCCTGTTCCCCGCAAAACTTGCATCGTTGATACGTATTCCCGCGTCGAATTCGCGCGTATTATGCTATCTCGCGTAAACAAAATGGTCACGCGAACGTCGTAAACTACGTGGGATAGTTGGCGGTCTAATTTCCGCGCGCACTCTCGGCCAGTTTCGCATCCAATGGTCACGTTCCTCCGGTCTATCGAAGAAACAGGCTGACCTCGTTTCACGAGCGCGTTTTCACGGGCGGCGATAATGCGGCTCGCTCGTCCACGTTAACCCTTTGTCTCGGCTGAATGACTCGAGACTCGAGAATATGCCAGTCGTGAATGCTCCCTGGAATCGTTACTCGAAACGTTTGACGAGCATCCGGCCTAAGAGGTTTGTCCATCTATTTGTTTAGGCGAGGAAATTCTTATTTCACTTGGATTTTCAGGTCTTGCAGATTCGTTTCAACACGAAGACAAGTACGCGAAGAAGTCATATTTATTTTCATATTTAAAGTCATTTTAATCTATGTCTATTTTATAATAAAGTCACGTTCGTTTGGTACAATTTTCACAACGTTAGAAAGGACTTGAGTGATTTCATTTAATATCCCTTAACCCTTTCTTAATCTCAGGGGTATAAAAATCGGAAAATAAAATAACTTATTTTTAATACTGCAACGAACACGGATAATAACTATATTTGTAATAGCGATACTTTATCGAGTATCTATAACAAGATCATTGATCAAGATAGATTTATCACTTCCAAATCGTCTACCTTACCAATTTTTATTTTATCTCGCAGAGATACGAGATTAGCACAAATATTGTGCAGATAATGTAGCTAAGTATTTATTATACCTGTGGTTTGCTATTGCTCAGAATGCTAGAAAGAAAAACTACGAAAATGTAATTTCACTCGTTGGGTCATAAAGGATTAACGTTTCAAAGACTGTGGAGAATGGTGTATGTATCAGTGACGTTCCAAAGAATATTCAGTCTTAAACATTAATTTTACACTACCCACCGAACGATGAAAGCGTAATGCCAATGTGCTCTTGCAGAAGCAAACTCAGGCTCATTCCTTTTCCATGGCAACGTTCACGAGGGTTAATTGAAAAGGCAGCACCGTAGAATATTGTTGGACGAATCGAGTCAAGTTTCCCTCTTTCCCTTCCTCGTTTTCCCTCGACTTCTTATAAATTCCACCGTCCATAAATCCCGTAATCACTCTGCTTTGTAAAACTGGTGGACGTACGCGAAAAGGCGACGCAATACGACGGCCGAGTTTTTCTGGCCTTTCTCCTTCGTAGTATTTTTTTCCCTTTCCTTTCTCTCTTTCTCTCTCTCTCTCTCTCTCTCTCTCTCTCTTTCCTCCTCTTTCTTTCGTTCTTGCGTCGAGGGTCGCGACGAGGTGATTAAAAGCTTCTTAGGCGAAACTTTAAAATCACCATTGTTCGCATTTGCCACGGCGAAGAATGCTTTTCAGCTTCGCGGCAATATCGGCGACAATAAATTTATGACGACGCAACAGTCGAGCCTTTAACTGTATGAATTTACGCAGCGCGAAAGAACTCAAGGGGGTTTAGGAAGGGGAAGCGAAACCCGTGCAAACGACCCTTGCCGTGTACGTTCTCGTTTCAACTGCTGCTGCTTTTGATCGTTTCGCGCGCGAATCAAACAGCCAGCACGCCTCGTTTGGACCACGGGACGATCAAATTTGCGTTTCACGACCGTCGGTCAAAGCCTGATTCTAAGAGAATGAAACGAGCGAGTGTCGTTGCCACTCGAAAGATTCTCCGGCGAAACAAGCTGAACGCATTCAAATTGAAACACACGCGGGAACGCTTGTTTTCATTGAGTACAAGAGCGTGCAAAGATGTACTCGATCTATGTAACTCGCGTTGCGCGAGCGATTCAATCAAAACCACGTCACCGTGTCGTCACAATTGTCGTATTAAACAAGCAAAATACAGCAATATTGCATCGAGCGTCCCTCGATTTCATCCGCCGAAATCTCGCCGAATGGCCGAGCTGCCAATTAAATTTCACTCAGCTGCAATTAAAAGCATCGTTGTGCCGGCACCGGTACAACAATAAATATCAGCCGGCCCTCCGACAGCGGGCGAAAAAATTTAAATGAAAAAAA
>NW_025110215.1:1829499-1832344 GCF_011392965.1 Frieseomelitta varia | reverse complement strand
AAAAAAACGAAAGAAAGGAAGAGAAAAGAACGAAAAATTCCATCTCGAACCGATCGGCCGATCGTAACGTTGCCGTTCATTCGCGAACATTTCGCGCGTGCAGGCCAACGGCAAAAGTGAATGGAGGCCTGGGTGTCAAAATAGAAAATAAAAGATATTTACTGGGCGAAGTGTTGGGTTGCGTTGGTGGCTTGATAAAGTGGAAAAAATGCAGCCGGATGGCACCAACGAGTTCGAAAGCGTCGGGTGGCCAACCCGGGCGCAGGAGGGGAGGGTTATGGGGCGGGCGGTTTTGCCGAAACAACGGGACAGTCATCCCTCAAGCCAGCGAAACCCATCAGCTTCGTGCTTGGCCGGTTTTATCACGGCGCCGTTTATCACCGCTTGCCTAGACAATGCCGTTGTTGTTCCCATTGTGAACGGCACGGAAACGTCGTCCTGACCTACATCCCCCTCCCCATCCCCCCTTTCGCCCCTTCGTCGAACGGTCCCGCAGAGAAAATCGACTCGAACACCTTTTCGATATTCTCCCCCCGCTGGGTGGACAGCGATTCCGGAAGGTCAATCTCTTTTTATCGGCAACAAGCGCGAGACATTTTCGCGATTCCGCGGAGTCGGAGGAATTTGTCCGTAAACGTCGATACCATGTACGCTCTAATTTGTTCTCTCGTATAACGGAGATCGATCGGCCAGACTATCGTGCTAATTTCGGATTGATCGGTTCGCGCGGCCGTGTGTAGTTGATAGGGGCGATCGTAAATTAAAGCGTTAATCGTCAACAGCAATTGCCGACGCTGTTGCTGAGTCTTGATCGTCGTGTTTGCATTGGCGAAAGTTTACAACCGATTGAAAATAGAATAACGTGGAAATTATAATTAGGCGGGATTATTACGGTAGAAATATACATTTTGCGGTGATCCCGAATTGTATTTAAACAATTATTCGTTACCATAATGAACCACGATATCGAGAGGGTGTTTAACGTATGTATACTTTCGTTGATTATTCGTGCCACGTAACAATATTTTTCAACGTAATATTAATTTATAGTATCAATTTGATTTAATTGCAAGTATTGACTCGCAACAAACACCTTGTAATTTCTATGCAAACTTGATTGATGCGAAATTCGACCGATACGGCCGTGTCTCGTTACAGAGGTTAATGAAATTTCGAAATGTTGTACACCACGCGTGTAATATTCAGGCATTTCTTAATAGTACCTATTCATTGCACGTTCTCCTGACAATGACGTAATAATAGTAGAAAAAGATTAATCTCCGTTCGATGATTGTTAATTAACCGATTCCAATTACGGGCAAGGTCTCTCTCTCTTTTTCTGAATTAACGATGCAGTACACTCGCTGTTTAGTCAGTAAGAAAAATCGACGGCGATTGCCGTGGAACTTCTATCAGCGAGCGTCCATCGCATTACCAAATTCGATTGCTATGAATATTGCACGCGCGTCGCCGTTCAACTACCAAAACGACTGCGCAAGATCCTCGGAGACGTCAGTTCTCCTGATTGTATTGCAATTCGATGCAAATTCCCCTTCCAATCTTACAACCAATAGCACGTACTATTTCCTCAAATAGTATTTCCTGCAATCCCCGATCGTGCGACGAATCGAAAAACGATCGATTTATCGCGTTCTATCGGGATTCGAGACGTCACTCGTTTGTAACATCGTCCGACTAATTTCTAAACTGACACGTTGATTAGACTGCCGCTTTTGATGGGAATTCACATTTCTGAAAATCACCAGTTTGGTAGAAAGCATCGTACTCTGGATATTCCGTGCATCTCTTCGTTTTATCCGCGTTTCGTGCAAATTTATAAATGCATGAAAATCCACAGTGCGAAAAGAAATTTCTATCGTCGCGAGTTGCGATAAAAGAAATTCTATCCCAACGAAATTTATTTATACGTACGCCGGGCAAATAATGTGTCGAATGAAACTAAAATAAATAGTAATTAAACGTCGAAAAATAAAGGTACACATGGAGATACGGAGCTTTCCACATAGTTTGACAGCGTGAAAACAACAAGAGGGAGTTATCGACCAATCGTACAAACAATGTATTTCTGCACGCGTTGAAATACTTCTAACCGAGTCGGGAACATTTGTATCTCTTTGAATTCGAAGAAAACAAAAAAAGGAACTTCGCGCGCCGATCAAACAGACGTAAAACAAACACGAGACAAACGAAACGAACGGACGAATTTTTTAATCGACGTTCGTTGTTTTGCAAGTTGTCTTTATAACAACGCGGATAAGGAGAACAGAGAGGAGGGCGAGATTAATGCGCGAATGGCGCGCGATTTAGTGAAAAATTCTGTTTCGCCGGCTACGTTTATTAACGACGCCATTTACCTATCCCCCCCCCTCCCCCCGCCCTTCTATATAATAATGAGGATTATTAATTTGTCGAGGCGAGGGAGGAATCCTCCCCGGGCGACGAAAAGAGAATCTCACGATTTCCCGTGGAAATTTCTTTTCACAGCCGCGATTTCATTTTCCAGCTTGACTTCATTAAAGATTTAGAGATTCATTCAAGATTTGACAATTATACGAAGATCGAGCCGTCGGACGACGTAATCGACGGCGAGAATTGTTTACACTAATGAAGCGGAATTGAGTCTACAGAGTATCGTAACGAAGGAGCAAACGAATCGTCGTTTTTGGGTCTCAAAGTCTGTCCTTCTGCACAACTGAATCTATTGGCGCGTCTGGCCAATTCAGTTGATCTGCAATCAATTCGTAAATCCTCTGTGCGTAATCCACGAGCTGCTTATTTCCCATTTCAAATATTTGCCTCAAAAAACTCATTTCCATATAAAAAA
>NW_025110215.1:1792955-1829489 GCF_011392965.1 Frieseomelitta varia | reverse complement strand
AAAAAAAAAAAAAAAAAAAAGAAGAAAAGAAGAAAAGAAACACTCGGTGCAACGAGATTACGCTATCGATGACGATCCGATTAATAACCATCCCGAAATACCATTTCCAATCACGTACAGCTACACCCTTTCTATTTTCCCATTTTCCATTCACGCGACTCGTCCTTTCTTGCTCGTTCTCTCCGCCCCTCTCGTCCTCGATCGTAATCGTCGCGCGCCACCGCGTGTCGTTGAATCGATAATGATCGATCTGTCGACGAAAAAAACAACGTCGGCTAATTGAGCCGGGAAATGTGGGGCGTCCGGTGGCCACGAGGGTGGCCGAGATAGGAAAAAGCTTGGACGACGGGGAAAGTGAGAGGGGAAACGCGTGCCAGAACCACGGTCACTTAATTGCCACCTCGAGAAACTAATAAAAAGTGTCCGACGACCTCGAGGGCACGAGCGGAGGGCCAGCCACTCGAAGACTGTTACCACCCTTCGGAGCGCGCCCCGCCACGAACAATGCAATGCTTTTTAGTTCGAGAACCGCCGCTGGATATCGGGAAACGTTCGAGCAACAGGAATGGAAGTTGCTAACGCCGGGTTTTCGATAACGCGACCTCCGCCGCGTCCTCTTTATTACTTCGCGATCTTTCGCCTTGTTGTACCATTCGTCGTCGAATTACCGCGACCCTTCCATCCACCGTGTTTCGCGATTCTTGGCTGGCGTTTCAGTTCTGCGTCGGTCGACTTTGTAACAAAAGATAAGGATAGACGAGGTGACTTCAAACGATACTTTCGTAGGATGCTCGTACGATGTACCGAACCCGGAACCACTGATTTTGATGAGATCTGGAATTTTGGATGATAGTTGTGAAGAAAATATTCGACTCGTGCTATTTTTTTTATCGAATGATCGATAAAACTACCCACAAAGTTCGGGGATGCGAAACATACTTTGTTAAAGATCTCGGAAATTATTAAAGACATCATTTTCGTGTCGATTTATGAAATTAGTGTTTTTGCAAAAGAACCGTATTTTTGATAAATTTCTCCAAATAAATGTTAAGAAACTTTCTTGAATATTTGAAAATGAAATCTTGATTTTTCTATTATTTTCAAAGCAGGGTGTATGCTAGAATTGTTCTCTGTTCGTAAATGTGTCTTAAAATGTTAGCTATTAATATATTTTAATTCTGAAAAATGCTGGTTTTATTGTTCTGTACTTACTACCTACTTTCATGCGAAACTTCATCAAAATCGGCGATTCCGAGTTCGGTACGATCCCTTGTAATTATCGAAGTTTCGAATGTTCAATTCATCAAACCTATTAGAGGTAGATACAAGCTTTAGGTCATCTGAGAAAGACACTCCTTCGTTTCTTTCTGTGATGATGACTAAGACAAGGTTATTTGAATCACAAGCCAGAGAGAGAAAGTTAATTAAGAAGATAATCAACGCGTAATTAAATAAAAGAGGTGACCAATTAGGTCTCGAAGAGAAATGCCAGTGACAGGCATTGAAAAATCGGGGATCGAATGACGAACGACACGCGGATTAACTGGCGCGTGCGTCGCGCGTAAGATAGATACGAGGAGAGATTCGAAGTGAAAGCTGCGGAGTTTCCGGCATACGTTGCCTACTGGCGCAAGATTGCTCACTGTATTCGCGATAAATCTTGGCGGCACCTCCCCACCCTCGTCTACGGCTGAGTTTCGCGCAATGTTCGCGCGAAATCCTCTTACCGTCTTCTCCTCCTGCCCACCGGCTGCACACCCTTTACAAGATCGTAAGCACCTTACATGCCTTCTGATTATACATTCGATCGGCAAATATACGAAAAGCATATACGTGCGCGCGTGCTTTCACCTTTGCACCTTCGTGCACCGGCGCGGCGTCGCGAGTGTTCCCTTTGATTTCGGATTTAAATGCCGCCTAATCCTCGCCGACGGTTCGCGAAAGGGTTGCCAAGCCCCCTCATTAATCGGCCTTTCAACGCTAACGATAATTCTGCGCGTTTGTTCTTACCGATCATTTCGCCGGCGCATTTCGTTATCCAAATAGATTTCCGAGCAGTTCGAATTTTTATCGTCACTCTTGAACGCTTGGCAATTAACGGACGAATGTAGAGAAGCAAGAGCGAGAGTAAGAGAAATATTTCCTTCTTCGATTTCTTTTAAATTCTCAACGAGTTCCTTTCTAAAATAAACACGAACTCCGACGTGTTTCTTGAAATAATGTCGGAACGGCGAATTCTATAAATACAACGAGATGTTCTCTTTCTCTGTCCCTCTTTATTTATCTCTTTTTATCGATGCGACTCATTAGCGAAAAACGTCATCTCGGTTATTGGAGCCATCATTTCCGGCGGGAACGAGAAGCCGAGGAGGGTTGAATAATATCGATGCTCATACACGATACAGCGCGATCTATCTGGCGAGCGCCGCGAAACGAGCCCTTATTCTTCGAAAATGGCGTAGCCAGCGTAGCACGAAATTAAACCAATTTGTCGTGGCCGTGGGACGTCGCTGCGGCAGGAAACCACCGCCCCATTTATAGGTTTCTAATTACGTTTAAGTCTTACGATCTCTCAGGATTAACGGAGTAAATGCAGCTAAATGAGGTTACGCGATCGCACGTTCGCGGACAATCTTCGGCTAATTTGAATTTATAACCGGCCCTTTTGCACTTTTCACGCTCGTGACCCGCATGCATGATCAGGCGGGCGGCGACCCCACGAAATCCAAACGAATCGTCCACTAATCTGATTTTCCTTGAAATTTCTCTCCGTAATTGAAGAATTTTTGTTTATACACAGAATGGCGGTGAAACGTAGCTTTTCAACGCAGCCAAATTTCGGCAACGTTTGAGAGTACGTATCCTTGCAGTTTGGCAGGGATTGGCGCAGTTTTCTCGGGAAAATGGGAACTTTGCTGTTTTATGGGGGAATTTATCGGGAATTAAAATCGTCGTTGATCACAAAAACTTCGCGACTTTTGTGAAGAGTAGATCGCGGATTTTCGTGCAAATTCGTATCTTTGAAGGTGCGATTTACTCGCTTTGGACATCTGGTCACGTGCATTCTGCGAGAATTCTCTAATTTTACAATTTCCCATAGACGCATAAAAACGCGTGTTTGACTTTACCAACAAGTTTACACAAAAATTTAATTCTCATTCTTCTAACCTAGTTTTTCATTACTGTCAAAAGATTTTCAATGACTAAAATAGAGTATCAAGACGGAAGCTTGAAGATGATAATATCTTCATCTCGGTAATCCTATAGACGCATAAAAACTTGCACGTTAGTAACAAATTTACAGAAAAATTTTGATTCTTCTATCCAATTTTTCGTTACTATCAAATGATTTTCAATGACTAAAATCTTCATCTCGGTAATACTACGGACGCATGAAAACTCGCATTTCACTAAAAGAAAAAAGTTCACGCAAAAAAATTTAATTCCGACTCATCCAACCAAGTTTCCATCACTATCAAACGCCAAGTATCAAAACAGAAGCTTCAAGATGACAATCTTTAGACGCTCGCACTTTTCTAACAAGCTTACACGAAAATTCAAATTCCGATTCTTCTAACCGAGTTTTCATTGCTATTAAAAGCTATTTCGGTGAACGAAAATGAAACGAAAGCTCCAAGACGACGATCCATAATTCAGTAGACAGGTATATTTCGAGTTTCCTGAAAGGCGAATCCCGATCTGTTCGGAAAGAAATCGTTTGGGAGTAACGCGTGCGTTGCATGATCGCGGACAAAGGGAGAATCAAGCAACGAGTTTGCCGCGGCTGGAACTCGCAGAAATATATCCGCGTGACTGCAACGGAAAATTAAGTGCGAGGATTTGGAGGTGTTACGAAGACAGGCAATCTACCTGCTCTCGCGGCGTTTCTTTGAATAACTGATTTCACGGTGGTTGGACGAGAATGGGTTTAATGAAGGAAGCGCCACCACTTGAGGAATAATTAACACCGACCGGGTAACCTACCTCGCGGGTTCAAAACTCTCTCGCCCCCTCTTTCGCGCTTCCTGTCTCCTGTCGAGTAATAATAGACAAGCGAAGTTTCTCTTTTAAATAAAATATCTCTCGCGCGTTTCGGTGCTCGGTATCACCTGTAACGAGAAACGCTCGCGCGATCCACGTACGAATCCGCTTCTCTCAATTTCACGTTCCCTCACGGTCGGATCGTTCGTTTTCACCCCGAGGAGAGAAAGACCCCGAAGGCTAAATTGGACGATATTGCGCGGGCAATAATCGAATCACGCCGACCTGATTGGCGAGTCCCATGGATTATAATGACCAGGGTCGCGATAATGCTCGGTGCAGTGGTAATTGCGATTCGGCCGATTTGTCCCGGTGGCTTCGCCCGGTCGGTTCGTTGGTTTTCGGATCAGCTCCAATTACAGCGTAAAAAATGTATCGACGGCGGTCGGAACGTGCCTCGGGATTTACATTGTGTCACAGTATGCCGCTAATAGTTGACTCTGCTGTCACTAATTGCAACGGCTGCGACTTTCGAACGCTTCTGTTTCTCTAGGAATGACCGAGAGGTTCTCTACCGTAGGGTTCATTTGTTTAACGAGTTATCAAACTAATTAATAATCATATTTTTACTTTCGCGAATGATGAAATTGATAAGAAATTAACCCTTCGTGTCCGGAATTAACTTTAGCTGCGGCATTTTTATTAAATTCTTGTGTTATCAGATGACATTTAATATATATTTATGACTTGTATGTATGAATCTTATACTCTCTGCATACGTGTAATTCGATCGATACAAGATTCTTGAAATGCAATAGCAATTTCTCCTTACAGATATTGGACAAAGACAACAATGGGGATGACCCAATCCCCAAGAAAATCAACCCAACGACTCGCCGTCGTCCCTCGCCGTCAAAAATAACGTTCGATCGCGTGAAAATTATTCAAAGCTCTCGACAGGGTGTCATTCATTTTTATCTTTTCTTTTTTTTCTTCCCTCTCCACCGCAGAAGCGCAATAGCTGAAAACACAGGTCGACGTAATCCTCGGGGCTACGCAGCCCCGACATTATTTTGTCAATAATGTATCCCCGAATGACAAGAATCAATGACTGATCGTTTCGCTGATCGAATCGGCACGAACTCGTGTCCCGATCCCCAAACGATGAAGATTGATCGCGACTCGCGTATCGTTCGGTAAGGATCGCGCGCGACGATACGTCGATTATCGTTTTCGGCGCAGCGGCGGCAATAAGAATCATTCTTACGGCCGTAATCCTCTTATCGTTCGCCCGCGAGGTAACGCGATACGCAATTAAGATCGTTTTCAGGGGAAAATAGGGGACGGATAAAAACTCCTGATTAACCGGGGGAGGCAAACTCGTTTGCTCGTGGCGGGGTAAACGTATTTTTTCTTCGCGGAGATTGTCGAAATTTCTCTCTGGCACAATTCAAGCTCACACTCAATGATTTGTTACTGCTACGTAAATTTCGGGAGATGATATAATTGTGAAATTTAGATGGAAGAAATAGAAATAAAAATACACGCATACATTGAGTGGAGTTTTCTTACAATTTAGAATTCGGTGGCATAATCAATTGAGAACCGGACAGTCCTTAGTAATGTAAATTAGCAAACTATTAAATTAGCAAACGTTATTGAAAGAAAAAGTGATATAATATAATTAGAGAAAGATAGTCTATTACAGTGATATAAGATGGTTCGAATTTTGAGCAAATTCATTGAATTCCTTTTCATACTCGATCGAAAAGAATCATACAAATGAAATATTGCATTATTGTTGACGCAACTTTGGTCGTTAATGAGTTGACATTTTAAAGACGTGATACATAATCATCCGTCTCTTAATTTTTTCAATTTAATTCGCCTCTTCTGTGTTTTTAATTGGCACGATGATCCATCATGGGATCAATAGATATTTAAAAATTTTTTCATGAACTAAATTCAAAATCAATTTTCTATCTGGAAGTTAATGTTATTTGCAATCTCAAACGAATATTATTTACAGCATATTTCGTTATCAGAAACGTCGAAAATTACCAAATATCGAAAATATATATTGTCTATCACATATTAACTATTATGTTAATAATAATATGACATTTTATAAGAAAAAAATGTGTCAAATTGAGTAAGGAGGATAGCAATTTTTTACTCATCTCGAAATAAAGTTCACCTCGTTCGAATCGATTTAACCCGGATTCCACCTTTCGAAATACATTACAACCGATAAGAAAAGTGCGAGGACTGGCAAAGCAGGCGCGCAACGCCATAATACTGCGCGAAGCTTTCGCTGCAACTTGAACACACATACACACACACACACACACCGTGACAAACAAGTCCGTTTTTCCGGTGTCACTGGATCCGCGCCACGCGCGTTCTCAGACGTACGGGGGAAAACAGTTTTTCTACGTTGTACATTCAATTTCTTTCCATTGTCATCCGAGAGTACGGGGATGAAAGTTCCCCGGGAAGCCGTTACGCCGCGCGCGAAACAGCTCGAATGAATGTTTTATGAATTCTCGCACGTGCAAGCAGACCCGCCGCCTGCAATCCCTCCGGGGCTGACGTGCACAGCGCGCGCTCGCCTCAAAAGAAAAGATGCGCGACCGAACGTTCGTATTTCACCAACGTCGTTAACAATGCGTACAAGGCCTTTCTTATGTAAACTGACGCCGATAAATCGATGGACGTTTCGCGCTCGTTTCATCCGTATCGTCGCCCTTCCGCGAAACTTCGATCGAGCCTTTGTCCCTGCGTTTCCATCTACGCGAGCGTATGCAAATACGCTTCCTTTCGTACCATTTCTGTGGCAGTTCTTGCTCTACATCGTACGTATGTCGTTTGACGTTCCGTTTTTACGTTTCGTGCACATGCAAACGCGCGCGAGCTTCTTCGCTCCGCAGTAACAGGTAAGACAGGTGATCCCGTTTGATTATTAACCTTTTGCGTTGGTATGACATGCCACGCGCGTCGAGAATCTTTTCTCCCGAAAATTGTAATATTTTCTCAGTTTTAAGCACACACTTGAATAAAACAAAATAGGCAAAAACAAATGTTAAATTACTTGTCAATAATTGCCGACGAATACAAAAAGAAAGCTCGTTATGGTCCGCAATCAGTTGCCAGCGCAATTAAAACGTTCCAGTATGTAGGACCGATCGATCGATCGATCACATACAAATGTAGAACGCTCGTTCTAACGTTTCTGCCTATTGCGATAGATCGATCTAGCCTAGCAGGCTAACAGGCGTCCTCTGCCTTCTAATTTCCTCGTTCTCTCTCTCTCTCTCTCTCTATCCAACTATCTGGAGAAACTATCGTCAATTTCTCGTGCGCGGTTAAAGCGCTTTATGGCATCCGACAGTGGCCGTAATCCGACAATCTACGGACGGATACGCACGAATGTTTGATCATGGTCGGCGACAGTCTATCAGCCGGGCGACGACACGGAAATTCAATTTTTCGGCCAGTATAACCGGAGGTGGAGACGACCATCGGCTCGGCAAACGGGCAACTTTTACTCGCGTCTCGTAAAAATAACAACTTCTCTCTCCCCTCGCCGAAACTTCCGACATAATAATTCCCCTAACCGCAGGCCGCGGTCGAACTTCGCTCTCCTCCTCGCCGAGAGCGAGAGCGTTAACGCGAGAGAGTTAAGCCTTCGTGCCAGAGTTCTGCGTCCGCTTGTACGCCTAATATTGACTGACTGACTAAACCGGCGAGGATCGATAGATTGCAGAACACTCGCCCAGCTGTGTCAAAATCGCGTGTAGCCGCGCACGACGCCGGAGAGGTAGAACGCGTTGCCAAACGTGCTGGGACGAACGATCCGATGAAACGATCCGCGAGGTACGAACCCGAAATAAATCGAGCACCGAAACTCACTCGCGAATTACACTCGCGCAGGATTAAACGCTCGACGAGGACGAAGTATCTTGTTAACGCACGAAACAACGCGAATATTAGGTCTGTGGTAATTAGGGTGATCGGAGATCGGTTAATCCATACTATTGCGTATCAATCTCTAATTATCGGGCAAAACAATGAGGAGTAATGGGCCGGGGCTGACGCAATAATAGACTGTTCGATTATTGTTAGCTAATCACGTTTGCAGATGATGAATTGTATATTAACCTGTGGCACCGTGATAGCTTTGCGAAAGGCGTTTAATTTTAAACGAGCTCCCGCAGCGATCTGTAGATACGTTCTGCGCATAACATACGTTACACGACGACGATAATTGTCGACGTGTTCGCCGAAATTTCTGTAAACGATGTTTCAGAATAGAATTGAGAAGTTTCGCAAGATTTAGAATGGAATGGTCCTCGAATGGAATCTAAAAGAAGGCAGTCTTTAAAGATTTCTTTTTAAGTCTTCCATTCCACGAATGAAAATCGTGTAAACGGAGTCTGTCAATAGGAAAGAAAATAAAATATAGGGAAGAAAAGCCGGTGCAAGTTATAAAAATATAACGTATTAAATAATGACATTTCAGGAAACAAAAGTAAATTTTATTCGGTGTCACTATCGCTATTGCAGTTCAAAGCCTTTTCTTCTTAATTGGCACAAATTCACTTGAAATATTTTCAAGTTCGGCTTCATTTTCATTAATGTTAATGTTAAATTTCTCGGATGATATGTTCTCAAACTTATCTAAGCTTGTGCTAAGTTTTCATAAATTTGCTGATATTCGCTGCAACATTTCTTTAAATCGTTAAAATTTTGTTGAAACAGAAGTGTTTCAGAAGAAGAAAGTCCTGAATTGACATTCACATAATTCGGAATATAATTCACATAAACTAGACTTCTCATTGCTTCTTACAAAAGTCGCGAAGTATATTACTTTCCCCAAAGATTGAAACTCTTGTATATTATACTTGTTCTAGCAAGACGATTACTTTAAATTTATAAAGATATAATCAACAAAACGTCGTGTTAAATACCATTCGATGATGCAACGTGAATAAATTTCTGACTTTGCCGTATTTGCATTTTCGCGTAAATTCAAATCCCTTTAAATTGATGGAAATTATTAAAATTATTATTAATTGAATGAAGAGAAACAGGTGTATATATGAAACAGGTATACAAAAGTGATTGCCGATCTCGTGACCTCGTTAACGGCGACCAGCCAGCTCGTTGCGAGTTTATCCGTTACGGTCGAGAAAGAAAAGCACGGAGTGAAAATTCAGGCGAATAAGTTTCACTCGTGAGTCACAAGCGAGAGCAGTCCTCGTGCCATGATAGCGAAGCTAATCCTGTAAGAAGTTGGACGCGAGTAACGCGATCGAACTGAGCGAGCCGGGGAAACTTTGTCGATTGGATACACGTTTTCGTGGCAGAGGGGTAAGTGGGGGGGGGGGGGGGGGGGAGAGAAAAAAATGTAAAAAGAAAAGGGAGGAAAAATTGTAAAAGGACGAAGTGGAACAAACAAGATTGAAAGGAGCTTCGTTGTACCGATAGAGGCACGTACTTCTTCTCAAGTTAGTCGGTTCACTCACCCAGAAATCGTTGTGCGTCGCGATCGATATCGACTCGTTCAACGTTGCGCGGATATTTACCTGAAACAAGAAAATAAGAAACTAATTAAAACGAAATGTATGTATGCACGAGAAAGAAAATGGGACGATCGAGCGAAAACACTCTAGAGCGAAAACAAATTAACAAATCAACGAAAACACGGATATTTATTTCTCGGTGTAACGCTCGCATCGAAACTCGCGCGAGACAATAAATTTTGATACCGATTCCCTGCTAACAAACGTTTATTAATTTTGTATCGCGCTCTATCCCCGTTCGTAACGGCGAAGTTACAAAATTAACGACCGCGTTGCCGAAAGTTGGTTCCCCGGAACTAATTTCCCGGTCGTTTGAATAGGAAAAGTTATATTCGTTGACGCGCCGAACATAGAAAAAAAGAGAAAGAGAGAGAGAGAGAGAGAGAGAGAGAGAGAGAGAGAAAGAAAAATTAAAATATCTCAATTTTTCCAACCAACAACACTTTCGACAACGATTTAACTCTCGAATTTACAATTCCATCGTGTCTATCGTGTAGTAATCTGTACAAAATTTTTGTGTTTTTTTTCTTAACAGACCAGCAAACTAACGCGAGCGTGTGGCACGCGTCGATGTCGCATTGCCAGTTAATTCGACAGTGGTGCAGATCGTGCTTCGCTCGAACACGAATCGGTATCGAATATATATGTAGCGATCGAAAGTCGCGGCGATAGGTAAGGAACGAAAGCTCGGCGACGCGGCAGGGAATCATTGAACCGCGAGAAACCATTCGCACTGCGCCGACGAGAGGAGATAATTTGTTGGTTCAGCGACTTCTTTCCCCGGGAGTCAAGCAACACGATTTCAGCTACGTGGCTTCTTTTTTTTCTCTTTGCCGTCGCGGTCTCGATGGAGAAACAGTCATGGTGATATCCGTGCCAAGGAGGGGGGAGGGGATTTTCCACCGTCAATTATTTGTCTCCGATCAACCGAACCACGGTATTTAATGCGAAAATCAATGTCTCCCTGATGCTCGATACACGCTGATTTCGAATCGTTTCGGCTTAAATACACGGCCAATCGATACAATTTTCTGTTAACACATTGGCGACTGCTGAAATAAAATGGTTCGTTGAAATTTTCTGCAATTTTAATCGTACACGTATAATAAAACTGCGATTATTTTTTTTGAAATTAACACATGTTTGAGTGAATTCCTTTTTTTTTTTTTCTTTCTGTTTTATTTGGATGTAAGTAACTAAAATTTTATCAGTGCCCGACGTTTGGTCGCCAACGTACGAGAATTCTCGTTATCACTCGGCTATTCTAAATTTACTGCTCGGATAATCATATCGATGACTTAAATTCAAGAATAAACTGATTAGTAAATTAACTTGATTAAACTTGGTACATGAATAAGTTAACAAATAAAACGAACGTAAAATTAATAAACAGAGGCAAGAACGAATTAGAAAAAAATTTGTCTTTCACTACATCGATCAATCGATCTCCAACATGTATATTCGATAAGCGAGAAATCTCCATTTTCTTTGAAACCTGCGATCATTGCGCCTCCGCCTCGATTAAATTCAACTTTCAAATTACGGCGATACGCGAGCGCCGCGAAATGAACAGTTAATAACCTATTATCCCGCAGCCAATCCAGAACCGAGAGACTCTTCTAGATTCGCGCAGGAACTCGGGTCGCCTCGTAGCGCGCTTCCGTAAAAGATGGCGGAAAGGCGAGAGGTAACGAAGAGAGGATGAAATGTGCTTTGCGGTCATGGCGGGTAAGTGCGATGGTCAACCACCGTCTAACCGGCCAACTCTGAGATACGTGTCCGTACGTGAAACTTCTCCGGCAACTTCTCTAATTAAACGACCGTTCCTTTCGTGATTAGTAATGCTCCGCTAATGAACTCCCGCCGGCTACTTTCGAGTTCATTCTCAGCCAAGAGGTACAAGCCTCGGCACTGTTTTGTCGCTCGTGGCCAAAGAACAATGGCCGTACGATCAAATAATGTTTCCCTCTCTCGTTGAACTTTCAGCATAACTCGATGTAGCAAGCTCATCTCCTCCAATGACGTCATTCAAAGTAGATGAAAACTTGGTAACTGACGACGCGGCGACTACTTCAAACGACAATTTTTTTTTCTTCCAATTTGCTAGCAACGTTCTGAACGGCCCTATATTTAAGTTAATACACTAGTCAGACAGATTAAAAGCTTTCATTAAAAGCTCGAATAATTCATAAGCTCCTATAAATCCTGATCAACTGCCGTGTCTACGTATCACGGTAGAACCTGAGGTACGCGTGAATTTATAACACACGATTCTCATTATATCAAAACGTATTTCTAAAAGCGTGTTCCTCCGACGCGTTCCACGGATTCGAATATATCCACTCTGCCACCTTGACTGTCTCATTTCCCACTGTAGGAACGTTGCATCCGTCAATCCTTGGAAACCGACGTCAATCAAAGGCAATGGCAGATTCACCGGGCGGAGGAGACTTTTTTTCACTTCTTTCGACGGGGGCGCAAACACCCAGATGAATTTCCTGGATCGCGGACGGGACAGATCCTGAAATTCCTGGCACAGCGCAATAGCCCAGGCTATCGTTTATAAAAACCGGGGAACGAACGGACCCCGAGATATGCAGATATCGGCGGAATTTTCATTGTTTCCCTATTTCAGCCCAGGCGTCGAACGATTCACGCGTGCTGCACGACCGCTCGGGAAGAGTCTCGCGCGAGCGTTCACGCCCTTTCCAACTGCGAGGTATTCACTGAGAAAGGTGAGATAACGGAAGTACGTAAGGAATGCGAGACCGAAAGGAGAACGCTTAACGGGATTAGAATCGGTCGCGTGCCGAGCATATCTTCCCGGTATTACGTAATTGCGCCGTTTTTGCCCGCGACCGTGAGACGTTGGCCGACTGTGCACGCGCAGTCTCACTCACCGCGTGCCGTGCGTCTTCCGCTGTTTTCCTAGAAACAGAAATTGCGGTACGATGCACACGATGCGAGAGAGGAGACGAAATTTTCCAGAGAATGGTGATTGTTAGTGTTAAATTCGAGCTTAACGTGTTTGTCAGGCTACCAAATGTCCGCTTACGACAAAGACTGTATTGTCCTAACAATAGAAGCAAAAAAAGTGTATCGTTCAGTCGCTACCGGAGGCAATAGTCAGTTAGCGACCGACCTTTTGCGAAATATATACATTTTTAAAAACAGCTGTTACTTTTTGAATTTTCCAATCCACGTTTCCTGACTCGATACATTTTTCTAGATCAGAGGTGGCTAACTGGCGGCCTTTACCCCCACTTTCCTGATCGCTAGCACTACCCCCTCCACTGCGTTGACAGTGTCGTAGCCACAATATTCATATTAGATATTACGTGTATACGTATAAATTGGTTTCTTTGGTGGTAGCTGCTAAAATTAAAGGAAGATGGTGAAAATAATTTGTGTAGCTGTAGAACAGAGTGAAAACTAATGTTCATGGTGGAGGAAAACTGAGTGAACAAACTCTCTTGCGGAGGAGAAATTCGCCGCTTCTCTTCTAGATTATTCGACCATTGACGGCTATTTATGCATTTTTATTGCTTTCCTTCGTGACTTGAACGATTAAAATATAGTACTTGATTAGAGAGAGAGAGAGAGAGATGGAAAAAGAATTGCTACTATAATGAAGAAATTTTTATTCATACAATTATACGAAAAACGATTAAATCTATCGAAAATTAAGAAGTGATCAGTTTGAAAATGAAACTCGATCGATGTCAGAGTAAGGATTTCACTTTTTAGTTACCAGACTGGAAATTCCAAGTTCGATAGATTAGATGATTCAATGAGGTTATTTGAAGTCTGACAGCAACCAAAGGCGAATGAATCGAATAGAATTGATTAACGAGAGAGAACGATTGTTGTGCGCGAGGCAGGCATTGTTTAAGATTGTCCAACTAGTTGAAAAAAAAAAAAAGAAAAACGAAATAGTCGTTAAAGAACACAAATCACTCACTTTCGTCGACTACGACTCGCGTAAATCGATCTTCCGGATCCTTTTTCGGATCTTGCGGATCTAACGGCGTAACAAGTAACTTCCGCGTCGCGCCTTTGAGATCCTTTCGCACCTCAGATCGAGAACGGGAGGAACTCGACCACAAATCATCCCCTCTGACCACCTAGAGAGACTACGAAGATCGGCAACAAATCGGAACGGTACGCGGCAACGAGATTTCACGGGGTCGGTGCCAATGGGGAATCGAAAGAGTGTGTTTTATTCCGTCCAAGTTCGAGGCGAAGCCCGAGGGGGCCGACCGCGAGAACTCGGCCTGGATACGCGGATGAAATATGACGCGCGGGGAGTTGGTACGCCGCGAAGGAGCAATAAAATCTGTCCTGGAGTAACCGAACGCCTCTTGTTCCCTCGCGAGAAGCTTCCGCCAGTGTCTCCTCCGCTGTCGCGTGGAATGATACGCGTTGACGAGACAAAATGAAATTGCCTGTGGAGTGCGTCATGTAAATTCTCAGCCCGCCACGTTCGCGATACGCGACCCGGCTCTTAGCTGTTGCGCCACCAGACTGCCAGCCAGCCAGCCAGCCAGCACGTAGCTCCTTGCGGATGAAGGCTACGTTTAAGACAAAGCGTTCCTGATGCGGATATTTAATACCACGGATATTACCAAGATTCAATTTCGCGGGTTTACAGAAATACAGGGGGGAGGGAGAGGGGGTGGATTAAATTGAATTTGTGACAAGAATAATTCGGATACATACGCGAAACAAGCGGTGGCGCGCGATCGGATTGGTGACGGATTTCAGACGGTGGTACACCTGAAACGTGTAGCTTTAAACAAGCGTTGAGATTGAACTCTTTCGGGCGGAAATTTCTGTGGTGAAAAGTTGCACGGTAATTTTATTATAATAAGATAAAATACGTAGAAACGAAATATGAAACGTGCGAGATGAAAAGTATATGTGATAGAAGAGGAGATACGCTGAAACATATAAAATATAACACATGAAAATAGAATAAAAGTGAAATATATAAAAATAGAATTGAAAATAGAATTGACGTGGAAATTGATCGAAACTGTGTTTTCAATTGTTTTAGTCTTTCAAGCTCATTTGATACGCACGGTGAAATTGAGTATTCAACAGAGACACATGTACGATTGCTTAAAATAATTACAGACAGAACAATTACTGAAAATGGTGAGAGATTCAGCTCGAAGAATTAAATGAAATATACTACGACGCTGCCTGAAATAATTACACGCAGAACAATTAACGAAGACACTCTGTGACACAAAGTACATCTTAGTATCTTTCCATTCTTTCATGTCAATTCCATGCAGAACACTTCGCGTCAGTGTGAATTATTTATCGTCCATCGTGTTAAATAATTAACAATATCCACGACCATACACCACTCTATAACCAGGCGCGACGTCAAATGCTCGAGGAACAATGCGCCGCGTGCCATAATACGAAGGAGGTCATCAGCGGCACGTAATAAAGAGCCTCTCTCGTCGACACTGCAGATACAAACCCTCCGCAACGAACAACGAACCCACGTAGTATATCATTCTCGTTTCGCGAAACTCACAGTCCTTGTTGCTGTTACGCAAGTAAGGTTAACGACCTGTCGAAGTAACACCGCTTTCGTCGATCGAGCTCCCCGCTGATAAATCCAAGCCTCTTTTGTACGTAGTACGTGCAGAGAGTTTCGTTGCAGATGCGGATGATGTCCTGCGTCATGCAACATTTACGACTTACGTTGGCTGCTGTCGGTTTTTACGACGGAACCGCAGAGCCCTTCCATCATCCAGCCGTCGACTAAACATACGACAAGCTGTAAATTTTCCAAACTTCACGAGACCGTAATAAAAACTGAGCTTGCTCTCATAGATCAAATTCGTGTTCACGCGAGCTCTCTCGTCATTCTTTTTTTTTTTTTTTTTCGACGCCTCCGTCTTTCACTTCGAAACGATGTAACATCGATTGACAATTACTTTACTGTTGTTTCGAGAGTTGTCTAAAATCTTAATAAAAAAACGGCACCGAGTCTGTCCGTCACAGACATTCATCGATGTATTCTCTTAAGACACAGTGCATACCTTGTAAATTTTATTTCTTTAAATTTCATTCTCATTCTTGCAAATTTCACTGTTCTTTACAGATATTGTGCCTTTGTTTCACTTTTCCTTATACTGATATATTTTCTATTTCCCTTCCTTTTATGTTAATTATTTTTCAATTAATAATGAATTACTTATTTTCAAAAAGAATAAATAAATAAAATGTACTATATCATCGAACCATGATCTAAAATATCGAGACGGTTGCTATTCTCGTTAGAATAAATAAAATACATAATCCCACGGAGAATGAATGGTGAACAAAAGGATTTCAGTATTTCCTTTCTTTTATGTTTGTATATTACTTTTCAATTTACCCCTCTCCTAATCTATATCATCTCCTAATTATCAAATATCAAAGGATGTATCCCGTAAAAAGCAAATGAAACGTAGTACACTATTAAACTATGGTCTAGAATCTCGGTTGCTGTCTCGTCAGAATAAACAACGTATGATAACTCCACGGAGAATAAACGTCGAACGGAATAATTCCGGTGTTTTCTCACTTTCGGTGGCGAGAATGAACGACCGTCCAGGGAAGGAGGAGCCGCTTGCAGGCCGATCCTTAAAGTTCTTCACACAAGCCGGGGTAGCGACATTATTCCAAGCACACGCCTCATGGACACGGGCCTTAAACCGCATTCTACGCGGCACCCCGGGGTGCTTTTGTCAGATGACACGTCGGTGAATAATTCACCTGGCGCGCATACACACAGTGATGACGCTGCTGGACGGAGAATCGTGATATCCACGGCTACCCATAAAACCACCGCCCTCCCCTCCCTGTTTCCCATCCTTCCGAAATTTATCTTGGCTTATTGTGTCCTCGTTTCAGGCGTGTCGCCTAACCTACCTACCGACCACGTGCCTGCTTTTACCTACACGGATACACATTGCAGCGTCGCCGAGATTTTTGCCTTGCACGCGCGACGATGACCGCGAGCATTAAAGTTGCACGCCAGAATTTTGCGAGAATTTCAGAGCACAGGGCTGTTTCGGAAGTGCAGGCAAGTGATGTGCACGTGACTCATAAATTATTGCGTCTAATGAACTAATCCTGATCCAATGGGGGATTGGTTCGTTTGGCGCCCAATAATGTAAATTCCATAATAAATAAATTGACATTACCATGATTGGTAAATGTTGCTTCGTACGTGGACAACACTTACTTGCTACAAAACCAATTCGACAAATTGCACTCGATAATTATAATGATTGATAATCGGACTAGCTTCTGATGAAGATACATGAAGAATTCGAAACAGCGTTGTTTCTTGTAATTGATTTTTGTAAAATCTCTGTTGCAGACGGATGTGTTTGTTATTTTGTAAATCATAGTTACGTGAATTTTTGTACAGTGAGAGTTTTTACGTATTGCGCGGAAACCGTTCTGTTTAAATGATCGAGTTTGGACGAATACTGTGACTGCACATGTGCGTATGACTTTCCGTTCCGTTCGTCGGACACGGTTACTTCGAATTTAATTACGCAAGAACGAATCCATTGTATGTATAACCACGAAACGAATCGTAGAGAAATTCGGCGACTCGAGCGGCAGATCTATGTTTCCTTCGGACGTGAGGCAGCGACATGAAAATTAAATTCCGCACTTTAATGAATCGCCCCTGACAAAATTACCTTGTAGAAAAGAAGAATTGCATTTACAACGTCGAGCGCATATCGTAGAGAATCGAGGGATCTCCATAATCGCCCGTCTGTCGCATTCCGACAAACTCATCCGAGGAACAGCTTCCATGACTCTCTCTTATCCGGCGCGCCCCCATCAAAAATGCATGTCGAGCCGCATGTTTTCCATTCTTCCCGGGGAATTTCGCCAGTCCCGGGCGGTGTTGTTCCACGAAGAAAATCCGGAAACACAGGGGATGGAGGAAAGGGTTGCAGGAGAACTGCACTGTGGATAAAAATTGAAAGACGAGTAGCTGGTCGGTCAGTCACTGAATTTATCGAATCTCAAATATTTAATATCCACCGATTTTCATGTGAGATACGCGGATCGGAACAAAACAGGCATCCGCCAAGTCCTTATATCGAAGCCATCATCGACGAGCGCCGAAAAGGGGAGAGAAATGTCGATGTCAGAAGAGACGAATGGCGAATTTGAAGGGTCGAGAATCGAGCTAGCGTGAACCACGTGGTTCGATGTTTATGAACGAAAATAGGGTAGTGGAGTTTGAGAGCTGGTGGTCGTAGGTCAGGATCAAGAGAGACGGCGCGCGTGTCGATTAAGAAGATTGTAGGTTAGGAATTTGTTTGCTGATTTTTATGCAGATTTTTTTGAAAAGTGGGGAACCTCGATATAGTATTATTGGAAACAGTACAGTTTGAATATTTCATATCTACTCTTTTACACTATATAAAACTCTGTGGTCCAGTACGTACAATAATTGAACGTATTTAGAAACACTGAAATCTTTGAGGTGTAAAATATTGTTGCATCTGTTTGAAACAATGTGGAAAACTTAGGGAGGGATATTTCGATATTTTTAAATACGTTTGATCGAAAATCAGGTGCAAATTAATATATTAAATCAATTAATCAGATCAATGATTACGTTAAATCAGTTAATTGGATCGATGATTACACTGAATTAATTAATTAATAACAGGTCAAGAATATCAATTAATTAAATTTTTTATCGCTTACAATTAGTAATACCACGATACAATAATTCGAATTATGGTTGCATTGAATTCGTTTCGAAGAGAGAACTGTTTGCGCAAACTTGCGAAACGTTGCAATGAAACTGTACCCGCAACGAAGAACAAAAAGGAGATTAAGAATTTGTTCCCGCGCGGAGAAGTTCGAAGCATCGACCAAGATCGGCAAGAAATGCCGAGAATTTCAGAAAAGAGGCGTCGAATTGTCAAGGGCGAAACTTTCGATGAAACGATGGGCTTTCAAGATCGCAAAGACGTTGAAAGTGAAGCGGTTCGAAGCGTTTCGAGAACAGAAACGAACGTTGGCTGCGATCTATTGGGTCGGCCGCCGCCGGTTTTCCACCGGTTTAAAAGCGGATTAAAAGCAGAAATTCCCCAAGGAACGTCCCCTTAATGCCTCAATTTAATCTCCTTAATTAACCGACTTTTCGTTTGGGTATTTCACTCAGGAAACGACAACCCAATCCTGGCGAGGCGGCCAGCGACAATGCTTTATCAGACGTTATCGTTCAGAAGTTGCCTCTACCTTTGAACCGATATAATTGGTTATTAGATGCCGACCGAGGATATCGATCAGGGCCCGGAACGTCGCGACCACACAGAGGGAGGCAATTATCTAAGTAGCAGTTCGCTTTAAAGATCATTGGCCGCGTATTCGTATCCGTGGTTCGCGTCACTGATCGACGAGGGAAACCATTCAACCGGCAACCACCGCCAAAAGGAATCTATTAAATTCTACCTTCAATTATATCCATCGCGGTCCATGCTCCTTATCTCGTTCGGCTGATGGGTATGTTCTCTGTTATCGAAACGAATCTCGCGATCGATCCTTCGAGGGCTTACTCCGTTATTACCAGAACGAGAAGAATTATTTCTGACGGGGACTAATTTCAGATCTCTCTATTTCGCGCGAAGTGAAAATTAGGAGAAAGTTCGAGCAGGTTGCGAAGAAAATGGAAACCGTCCGTTACAATTAGAAAATACAAGGTACAATTCGTCGATCGAACTATTCTATAATCACCTTACATCGTCCGGCGCTCTACGCTTGATCATCCTACGTCCAGCTCCATCGATCATCGATCACTTATCGATGTCGGAGGTGGGACGATCGATCCATCGTTCAACGAATTTAACCCAGGCGTTTCTAATCGAATTACAACAGCGGCAGTGAAATCCACCGGTAGATATCAATGGAATGAAACACGATAGAAAATGCATCGTTTAACATCAGGTTAGTCCAGGGGTCTTGGACAGGATCGCGTTATCCCCCAGAAAAATGAATTTATATTCCCGGCAATGTCGACACCTGCAGAGTCGCGCTCTTCTTTTTCCCGCCGTTCTCCACCGCTCTGTTCTCTTCCTCTCCTTCATTTGTCTCGCGGCGGAGAGTGGGCGGAGCAGCTTCAAGAGTTGATAAATGCGAAGCCCGAAACTCATCCTACCGATTGCGTCTCGCGTGCGACGAAACAGCAGCCGGATCGCTTTGTTTCCGTCGGTGCGCGTTTCGAGAACTTGATGGACGGAAAAAAGAAAAAGGGAAAGGGAAGGAAGGAAGGAACGGTGATATGGAGGGGCAGACGGACAGAGAAATTCTGCGACCGGGACGCGATAAACGACGCTCCAACGGAGGATGAAACTTGGGAATATAAATGGACATCCCAGTGTTGTTGCTCCTCGGGCAATGAGTGTTCGGAATAACATTACTTGCAATTACCCAAATCAATCCTAATTTATGTACATGTTACACTACACTGAGTACGTTGTACCAATAATAATGTAATATGTTGCACTGATTTCATACTGATCCCCAGTTGAAAGGATTTTTTTAACATTTCTTTTTTAATCTATTTAAATACACGAATCAGGCGTGCAACAACGCGCAGAGGATAAGCTCGGCGAAATAATTATAAATATTGTCCTTGTTTGCTCGAAATAATGGCACGTAACCACACATACATATTAACCTCTTGCTCTGGAACGATGTGCCACAAACATCACGAATTTATTGCATATATTTTTCGTGTATAATATTTTCTCCGTTTTAAGTACAGTTAAGTATAACCCAGGCAAAACAAACAATCAATTTATTACTTCTTAATAATTTCTATCCAGCGATATCATACCGACAAGTTCGAAAAGGAAGCGACGAATTGTTGTATATGGTTTGGTCACTCGTTATGGTCCGCTATTAGTTGCCAGCGCAACGTGGTTAAATCTTAATTGCGCCATGCAAGCATCGTTCCGAGGCTTTGGTTGAATTGAAATGTCTAATGAAAGACTATAATGTGTGGAATCTATGCCGAATATGAAAAAACATTAATATTAAATATTAAATCTAAATATTAAAAAACATTTCTGCAGTCTTGTCAAATAGGACGAACTTTCATTTAACTTAATTCTAACAATTCTAAATTACATTATAGTTCTGCGCCGAGATTCTCCGATTCTATGATATTCAGCTAATCGAACTATAATTGTCACGTACGCTGTATGATCCAGTTAGGTAACTGTGGCATTCTAAGTACATTTTCACGATTCCTACCGATCATGGGAATTCCATTGCGTCTGGGCGGTCCGATTGGAGTGAGTTCCATTGCTTTCGGGCCGGGCAGATTAGTGGACACACACGAGTGTAGTGCAGTTTGTACCAGCTACCGCAACTCCACTGTAATATCCCGCGACATTGTGTGCCATCCGAGTTACGTTTCTATGGCCAGCATTCAATTTGCTATTACGCGATCCCCCGCCTTCGAGTCACGCTTGCTCTTCGAATTTTTAAATCAATTTCAAATCGACCTCGAATTATTTCTAAATGGAAGTGAATTTTTAAAAATCGGGAGTTACCTTGCCCACAGATTGATGGATGGATAATTGACAGTAAATTGTACTCTAAATGAAAGTTGACTTTCGCTCATCTTTTCCATGAACGTAGATAACCGTGCTTCAAATAAAAAGTTAACTTTCTACTGAATCTCACGAATTACCGTTTCTACGAGCGTAGATAACTAAGAATAAACTGTACACCAAACGAAAGCTGTCTTTTCGATCATCGTTTAAATTACGAATTACATTTTTCGACAGACACAGACACAGTTAAGAATAAAAGTACTCCAACAGACTTTAGTGGTACAATTAAGAGTAAATTAAATATACCAAACGAAAGTTAAGTTTCATCAAGATTATGAATTATCTCTTTTATAAATAAAAATAAATGGAAGTTAAGTCACGAACTATCTTTCCTCCAGATAACTGAGAATAAACTGAATACACTAACACGAAATTTAACCTCCAGTCATCAAAATTACGAAATTATCTTCTCAGACGGACACAGACAGCTGAGAACAAACTGCGTGCACCGAATTAATGTTAACTTTCTATCGTTAAACTCGTGAATCATCCTTTCCACGGGAAACGTAGACAACCAAGAGTACGCTAAGTTTCCCATGTACGCGAAATTACCGAACTTCAAAATCACGGCAAAAAGCGTGCGGGAAGTTTCGCGAGTCAATGAAGTTCCGGCACGTTCCACTTAACCGGTAACAGAATCATCGTTCTACACGCGCGATAGTTATTTCGCAGGGAAGGTGGTCGCGTGTTATTCTCACATATCAGGAGTCGATAGGTCTCCGAAAATGATGGCCGTGACGCCGAACGAGACACACTCCAACTTCAATTTCTGCGACGTTGAAACTCGCCGGAAGTTTGAACGAGGGCTTTCCCGAAGGCTGAAGCTCGCGAGGCGCGAGCTTTCAACTCGTTTCTGGCGAAATTGCCGTTCTATTCGGCCTCGGCTGGAGAACTGACGTCTTACTCGCTTGGAAAAGTTTAAGTCATTGAAAAACACTTCTGGCCCTTCGATGAAATTCCGCCTCGGTTATTAAGAAACATACGCCAGGCTGGGAAAATAAAACGACGTGGCAAAAGAATGAGAGAAAAAGAAGGACAAGTTTGTTCGAAATTTTTCTTGCTGGCTCGACTTGATATTTTTCTGCCTGTCGAAAAATTATTGAAAATTAGTAACTGTCAGGCAGATTTTAAAGTCTGACTAAATATGATCCTGTCGAGTCTAGTTGGAATAATTGAATTTATTGGATGAATTAAAGAGACAGAGTGACAGTATTTGGTCGACACCGAGATATTTTCGGCAGGCATTTATATATATGAGAATCGAAGGTCAATCAGAAGCGGTTGCAGTCAATCAGACGATGAAATGTCTTAATCTTAGGCAGGAGAATCCTCTACACTTGAGAACAAATGGAACTTCGCAAAAGTTTTCATTTGAATATTTCAACAACTTCTAAGGTACACGATAGGCCGATTGAAAACATTAAAATTAACATCCAAATTACTAGAAATTTAAAACAATCCAGTTAAAGAAAGTCTAGTTCAGAAATTTCTATCATCCTCGAGCTAGTATCCAACAAGAATAAAACGCTCGCCAAAACGAATCCAAATCGAGACCGGGACCGACGAGGTTAAGAAATTAATCGACAAGCTCCCTCTGTAAACACAAAATTAAACATCGAGAAAATTCGAACCCATTCAGAGATCCACCCAGATTATACTTGTAACGAAACTCTCAATGAAGGTTTCGATCGACCATTGTCCAAACTGCAGGTCACCGTGGCTCCGTTGCAAATTCGCCAAACCTATTTCGTCCGTTCTCTCGCATCTCGAGCCCGATTTTTCCAAGGCAGGGTCATGGCTCCCGTTGTCCCGTGAATCATAACGTGTTCGGATGCCCCAGGACGCGGCACGTTCGATAAACTTGGCCAGAATTTCTTCGTGGGCGTAACCGATTCGCCCGCGACTGCTATACGAGCGTGGCAGGAGGTGGTGCATTACGATATTCAATATCCGACGTCGTAATAGCGGTCAAAGTTCCGTTTCGCGGCGGCGTGCATCGTCGAAATTTGCATGTATATCACGATTTAGCGGCCACCGCCGTAAAAGGCTCGTCCAACAATGGCCAACAGGGGAGAATTGTTCAGCAATGCGGTGATATCTCGAGAGCGAGGAGTTTCGATCGTGCAGCCGCGTCTCGAATTGTCGACTGTCTTACGGTCGAGCTCGGCATCTACTTCTCCATCCACTTTCAAAAGCGTTCGAGTCTCGCGAAACATCCCGCTCACACGTCGCGCCGAAATTGTCAACTCGCCAGGTTACGTGGTGATAATTCGTGAATTAATAACGAACAATGGCCCACACGTGGCCCATTCGTATAACACAGAAATACATACAAGATTCACGTCCAAAGCGTAGCGCTTGTTGCAATTTAGAAAATGCGATAAATTGAATTTCACGTTTAAAAATCCGGATTTTCATAGAGGTCCTCAGTCTGGTGAAGACAGAACCTGTACTTCCTTTCTGAAATTATTGGATTGGTCAGAAAGTAATTCGACCAACTTCACTTCAAGCAGCAAACTCATCGTGCAATCTGATATCTGAGTGTTCAAGCTTGTTTCAGAAAGAGAAGAATTTCAAAATGAAAAAGGGAAGAAAACCTCGGGAAGAAAAGAAAAGAACAGTTGTCTGAACAGTTGAGAAATATAATTTGTCTATCTGGTAAGAAAGTCTTCAAACTACGACAGTGTCAGCATTGGTTTGCCAAATTGAAATTAAATCACTGCTGGACGATGATGTCAAATCGCCCTTGGAATTTGCTTCTCGTCGAAGAATGACCAAGAATAAGAATCCTTTCGAACGCGGAATTACGACGTTGCCGGGAAAATGGCGAAAGATACAGTGAACAGTATATCTTCCAATTCTTCTGTTTCTGTGTGAAAAATTCACCAGTTATTTGCACACTTTATTTTCTCAACTCAACTTAATACTCTTTGCACACTTTATTTTCTCAACTCTTCTCGCGAGATTAAAATGGTACGTGGAAACTTGCGTTTCCAGTGCCAATATCGTCAGGCTATTTGTAGCGTTGCTTTATTCATTCGGAGCATGCACGAACACAAAGGACGGAGAAGGGGACGCCTGGTAACCTTGAAGCCTAGCAGAATGCCGGATCTCTTATTTTCTCGCCGATCATTCTCGACAGGGAGTTCTCTCCTTCGCGAGACTGTCCAACCGTATCGATATCGTTCTGCTCGCAGTCCACGCCACGATTCGTTGCCATGGTGGCAGCCCGTGACGCTCGTAGATTCCATTCTTTAGACGTCATTCAAACGCGGGACGAAAGATCAACCAGCCGGAAATGAGACGGCCAAACACACACACACACACACACACATGCACACGAGGGAAAAAAAAGGACATCCTTGCCGAACATGAACGCGACATACCGGTGGGACTACTGCCCCCGCATCATCCACGGCGACATCCCATTCCCCCCCCCCCCCACACACCCTCCCAGAGCCTTTCACCAAGGTTTTTACGCTCATCGTTCCCGACGTATCTGCCGAAATATCTAGCAAACTGAGATCGACACTGATAACGGAGGAATCTTCCTTGAAATTTCTTACTGCCCGTCGTAGATCTCGCCTCGAATTTCCAAGTAAGTTTCACAAGTCTTTCTTCTGCTGGATTTTCGAGGTTCGCAGGTTCGCAGGAATTTTCCCACCCCGGCAAAAAGATTTGCCGGGGTGAAGCACTTTGCATTTCGGAGCGCAGAACGACGCCCTCGAACCGGGAACGTCGGAATAATTAATAGCCCTTTGGCAAAACATTGGAGCAAGGATCATTAAAAATTCCTATTTATCGTCGATTTCGGTATATAATTAATGCGAATGCCGTGAATATGCAATGTACAGTACAGCACGGGCGAACGATGAATTGGATATAACCCTTAGTACGGTAATTATTTGTTGCTGAATAATAACCGTATAATCATATATAATAATATATGTTATTGCATTATAATAGGATGCCGTGGCATTGCATTGTGCATGCTGCATATCAATTATTTCCGCAATTATACCGCTCGTTATGCGCCGATCAGCTGAATGAAATTTTCAACAGAGCGGTAAGGCACAACCACCCACGACCGACGATTCACCGTGAACTATTAAGGCTAATTATGGTTACTTGTGTGGCTAGTAAATGGGAACGGGAGAAAGATATCCCACTCGTCTGTGTGTACGCGCGTGCGTGTAGGCATTCGCATTCTTACACGAGACAAATTAATTCGTACGAAGTAATAAGGCTGCTCCTGAACCTTGGCCTCGCTGCCATTACGCATTTAACCGGCATGCCACGATGACGCTTGTCGGAATAATTGTCGTACCCTCTGCTTGCGTAACTTCACATTCGTCGCTCGTGCCGTTCACGAGGACGCCGCCGAGTCGATTTCGTCGTTCGACCAATTAAAACGCAATGGCTAACTTTTAATTTCATCATTCATCTGCGTTGAATCACTTACCTGCATTTTTCCAGGTACAAGTAATCTAAAGCATTTCAGAGTACTAATTATAGCAGAATTCTGAGATATCACATTTCATATTTCGCGTTTCAGAGTACTAATTATAGCAGAATTCTGAGATATCACATTTCACATTTCGCGTTTCAGAGTACTAATTAAAGCAGAATTCTGAGATATTACATTCATTTGTCGCTCGTGCCGTTCACGAGGACGCCGCCGAGTCGATTTCGTCGTTCGACCAATTAAAACGCAATGGCTAACTTCTAATTTCATCGGTCATCTGCGTTGGTTCACTTCTCTGCATTTTTCCAGGTACAAGTAATCTAAAGCATTTCAGAGTACTAATTATAGCAGAATTCTGAAATATTACAGTTTATATTTCGCGTTTCAGAGTACTAAATATAAGAAAATTCTGAGATATCACATTTCATATTTCGCGTTTCAGAGTACTAATTATAGCAGAATTCTGAGATTATCATCAAAATCATTTCATATTTCGCGTTTCAGAGTACTAATTATGGCAGAATTCTGAAATATCACATTTCACATTTCGCGTTTCAGAGTACTAATTAGAGCAGAATTCTGAGATATTACATTCTTTTGTCGCTTGTGCCGTTCACGAGGACGCCGCCGAGTCGATTTCATCGTTCGACCAATTAAAACGCAATGGCTAACTTTTAATTTCATCATTCATCTGCGTTGAATCACTTACCTGCATTTTTCCAGGTACAAGTAATCTAAAGCATTTCAGAGTACTAATTATAGCAGAATTCTGAAATATTACAGTTTATATTTCGCGTTTCAGAGTACTAAATATAAGAAAATTCTGAGATATCACATTTCATATTTCGCGTTTCAGAGTACTAATTATAGCAGAATTCTGAGATTATCATCAAAATCATTTCATATTTCGCGTTTCAGAGTACTAATTATGGCAGAATTCTGAGATATCACATTTCACATTTCGCGTTTCAGAGTACTAATTAGAGCAGAATTCTGAGATATTACATTCTTTTGTCGCTTGTGCCGTTCACGAGGACGCCGCCGAGTCGATTTCATCGTTCGACCAATTAAAACGCAATGGCTAACTTTTAATTTCATCATTCATCTGCGTTGAATCACTTACCTGCATTTTTCCAGGTACAAGTAATCTAAAGCATTTCAGAGTACTAATTATAGCAGAATTCTGAAATATTACAGTTTATATTTCGCGTTTCAGAGTACTAAATATAAGAAAATTCTGAGATATCACATTTCATATTTCGCGTTTCAGAGTACTAATTATAGCAGAATTCTGAGATTATCATCAGAATCATTTGATATTTCGCGCTTCAGAGTACTAATTATAGCAGAATTCTGAGATATCACATTTCACATTTCGCGTTTCAGAGTACTAATTAGAGCAGAATTCTGAGATGTTACATTCTTTTGTCGCTTGTGCCGTTCACGAGGACGCCGCCGAGTCGATTTCGTCGTTCGATCAATTAAAACGCAATGGCTAACTTTCAATTTCGTCGTTCATCTGCGTTGGTTCACTTCCCTGCATTTTTCCAGGTACAAGTGATCTAAAGCGTTTCAGAATACTAATTGCAGCAGAAGTCTGAGATATCACATTTCAACGTAACACGTGTATATTTTCTTACCTTTTATACTCCGTGTATTGGATACACCGTGGTTTCGCGACCATTTTAATTAACCACGCTGCAATATTCATGGTTTGCCAAGTAGGATATATCATCGAAGATCAGACGAACGGGGAAGGGACCACCCCTAACTAAACAAGGAGAATGGAGAGACGATTTCCGGGTCACGCAAGTAGAACAAGGGCTATCAATGGCCGTGCAGAGAGGAAGACGGGTATTATTCGTAGTTGGACAAGTAGAATGTGGACCGTTCCTGATTGAACAAGTAGAACAGGAGCCATCCCTAATGAGAACGAAACTCTGGATTGTCTCCAGTAAGGGGATACGGCGCGACGTCCCTGCGATTCGAACATTGGGAACATCGTTCAGCTTGGTTTTCCGTATCGTTTCCTGTTTCGAGATTGGGTTCGGGACAGATCGCGTGAACGTTTATCTGCGCAATTGCGAGTTCCACGAAGGTGAAATAACTTCGAGAAATACAGAGGAGGGAAAAGTTACGTCGCGCGCCGACGTATTCAATCTCGAGCTACTTTCTCGTCCCAGAAGGTAACGCGCGGTTGAACGCGGTCGTCTGCGTTCATCGAACACGACTCTATTGTCGCGGTTCACTCGTCCTCGAATGCTCGATTCATCGCCGATCGGCTGCATTCGTGAAACGTTTTAGCAAATTGGGTCGAAAGAAATCGTCGGAATTATGTATCCAACAGACGGGGCACGCGCACACACTTACCTCGCGAAATCTGTGAAAGTTTGCCCGAAAGCTGAACCCGCTCGAGTGGAAAAAAAAAGCCCTCTGTGTCCCCGAGTTTCGGCAAATTCTACGTCGATTTCTGTCGAGCAGAGCTCAACTCGTGCGTGACGATGCAATTCCATCTAGAAACCGTTCTACAAAGGGACATATACTTTATACCGACTGTAGCGACTGTAATAATTTGGTAGACATTGTTACACAGAGCCAAGGGAAATGTTCAGAGTTTACTCTGAACTTACTGCCTGGTACTGTGCCATCTAAACGATTAGAAAATCAGTGCGTGTTTTTACGCTGCTTGTTCTATTGATGTAAAACAGTTTTAAATCGAGACAAAGACTTTTTGCATCGCACAGACAGTCCCAGAATATCCTTAAACATTAAATTTCCTCCTAAATTCAATGATCTTTAGCCTCCTGAACGGAAGGAAAACTCCTCCATTAACGAAATTCGTCCTCCGTCAGCAGCGTTTCAATCAGAACGTTCCGTCGCACAGAGTCGGGACGTCATTTATACGACACTGCTAGACTCCACCACTGAATTTCGTTGATCCTCGTCAAACATCTTGGTCCCGTATTCGCATATATATATATATATATATATATATATATATATATATATATATATATATAAACATATATATGGAGTGGAGCAACTCGGTGGCTGCACGCGAACGTAGTACAGATGCAGCCTGTGTCTGGAGCGCGATGGAGCGAGAACTGCGTGAGGAGGCAGTCACGTAGTTGGGGCGAGCCGGGTGAAACGGGTTCGCGGTACGAGGGGGGGACGGTTGGTAGTCCTGCAGTTAGGTGGCCTCTCTCCCTGTCGATGGGTATTGTGGGTGCATTGACTTATCGACCAGGCTAGGAAGCATGCCTCTGTCCTACGATGGATTGCGGTTACGTCTGTTGTTCCGGTAACGAGGCTTCCCTCCTCCTCCTCTCGCCCACACGTCCGCCGCCATTGCCTCCCCCTGTCCGTCTTTGTCGTCTGAACGCGTCTGCCGACGTTCGAATGCACGTCATTACCTGTCAACACCGGGACACACCGTCGATGTCTCTGATAAGGAGCAACGACGGCGGGGTGGAAGGGGTGGAGAAAACTTGAGAGAACCTTCTCGAGACACGTCGATCCAATGATCCCACCGACGACGAGATGACGTTCTCCAATTTACGACGTGCTCGGTCGCGCGCCGTGATCTTCGCCTCTTTCGGTACCCTCTGTTTCGCCGTTGCAACCTAAGTGCCGCGTGACTCTTCCTAATGGTTCCTCGTACGTACATAGCTGCTGCTCCGGCTGCCGCCATCATTCTCGTGTAAACATTTCAGCCACCGTGGTTGTAAAACTCGTCCAAGTGTCACTTTCGTACGTTTGTACGTTTCGAGGATCCTTTTCAAGGGAAAATCTCGATCATTTAATTGTAACTTTCTCGCTATTAACTGTGCGAATCGACGAGGATATTACGTGTATCTAAAATATGGTGTGACATGTAACGACGATAGGAGACGATACGAGAAATTTCACGTATGACACGTATCTCACATTTCTAGTTGAATCGCTTCTTTATCTATTCGGAGATAGACAATATCATGACTCGATCTAATTATTATGCCATTATTCGTCTCTGTCATCCGGGTCTCCTTAGCGAGGGTTCGAATACACGTCATTACCTGCCGTCAACGTGGAATATGTCAGACATATCTAAGAGGGAGGATGACGTATGTGGGGAAGGGCGAGCGTCGAGGACTTCAGAAGAGCTGCTCCGACAGGATTCTGTAAATAAGACACTACGCCGGAGATAATGGTTCCCATCGACACACGATGGATGCAGAATCACGCTGGATGGACCATAGCAATTTTCTGCAGAGAGTATTTCTAATTATTCTTCGGTTTCATTCGAGCCTTACGCGAAATTTTACAAAAATTTCAAATACAATTGAATTGATAATTTTAGTTATAACAAAATAGTCATGATTTCAGTTGGACAGCTACTTGTACAATTCAATGTGGCTGGCGATGATGGAAAAATTCGAAGCATTATATATATCGAAATACGAGTTTAACTTCGAACAAAGAAACGAGTTAAGTGGATGTTTTGTTAACGTCAAAGTCGAAGAAACTTCATTGATAATCAAAGTTTTGTTTTCGAAAGAAGGACCGATTATGTTGCACCGAGGAGAACCAAACAAAAATCGTTCATCTTTCCTGATTGTCTGTTCCGATAAACCAAAGAAGAAAAAAAAAAAGAAAAAAAAAATAGAGAAAGCAGAAGAAGAAAGAGAGCAACGTTTATCACAGATACTACGTGTTACAACCGAATGGAAGAGGGTACACGATATTTCTTCGACCGTCTCGAAGGAAGGAATTTCATTGGAGGGTCGAAAGGATTTTTCTTGCCGCGTTCGCCAGGATGCCAGATAAAATAGAGAATGCTGCTTATTTTTCTCTATTCTGTAATCTTTTCCGCGAGCTTGCCAGCCGGTCGACGAATGGCGGACGTGCACGAACGAAAGAGACACCGCGATTCCGTGATCGGAATCGGCAGGCGCCGAGATGACGGTCACGATGAAATTGCTGAGAAAATAAAAAGGGAGGAACGACGATATTGATGGAGAGAAAGTCTCGGCGGCAGCAGCGGCGGGAGGATTGTATTTTTACCTTGTCGACAGCGGGAGATGAGAAATAGCGGTGGAAACGCTCCACGGAGAAACGTTGCACCAACGTTTCAGTGCGTAGCTTCCCTCTCGTGACGCTAACTACGCAGAGTATCTCTCTCTGATCGTGAAACTAAAACGATTTTGTCGCGTACGAAACATTTCTAACGATCAGATTGCGGATGTTACGAGAGTCTTCAACGTATGAGAGTATATGAAACATGTATAAGATACAGAAATGTACAGGGTGGAAAGAAAAGTTTGTCCGTGCCTTGAATATCAAAGTCAAAAATTATTATTAACTTTTTCTTTTGCGTTGTATTTTGCTCATCACGAAGGTAAAACTTTTCCAAGGAACCATACTTTTTTTGAGAAAAGTTTCTTAATCATTTAATATTGCGGTCGCGAGCGTGCTAACAGCGACCTTACGGTTCTGGATGCGTGGATGTTTATTTTACGTAATATTCGTATTAGGTTTCGCTAACATTTGATTTATCTTGTAACATCAGTGTGAGTATGAGTAATTAAATAATAACTAACTGTTAACATTATTCGAAATATAAACATTATATTCACGTGTTCAAAACCATAAAGTCGCTGTTAGCACGCGCGCGTCCACACTGTCGAACGAGTAAGAAATTTTCTTACCATTTTCCTTGGAAAAGTTATACACTTCGTGATGAGTAGAATACAATGTAAAAAAAAAAGAAAAATATTTTGACCTTGAAATTCAAGGTCAAAGTCAATTTTGTGGCAGATTCTTTACATACATGTATTTCCATCAAACCAAAAAATTCATCTGTGTGATTGTAAAAACGCCACTGTACAAAGTCGCTAAAATTGATTCTTTCATTTTCCAATTCTCCATTGACATGTTAACTGTTAAATCTTCAATTTAGATTCTAAACATTGAAACGATTGAAATCGTTCCGTGTATTCTTCGCGCGAAGCTCGTGGAAATATAAATTTACGCGTATGTATAAATTGCAATAATAACGCGTGTTGTTGTAAATTCAATCGAAGCGTCTCGGCCATTTCTCGGCGAGCAGAGGAAAGAATTAAATCAATATCCGGGCAGACATTTTTCCGGTGAACTGGAGCCAGTGCTGTAACGGACACCAGGTGACAATAGAGCTGTTAGGCTGATGGATGTCATTGACAGTGGAAATGGAACAGCGTAGTCAGACCGTAGAGATTCCCTCGATTACGTTCGTCTTTGAGAACGTTTCTCAACGATGCGCGACGGCGAACGTGCGGGATTCGAAGGATACTTTGTCGAGATTGATTTGATTAGAAACGTGCCTGGCCATTTTTTCAACGTCAAACTTCGGTCGGTATCATTTTTATCCAGTCATTCGGAAATCGGATGACTCACAGCCACAGAATATGTGCATCCTATACACGTAACGTGACTCATCGGATGACCCACATTGCATTAGACAAGTCGAACGACACGTGATCAATCACGTTCGGTAGAAAAGGATCTCCCGGTTCGAAGGATTGCACGACTTCGCTCCACTGTCGCATGACGCGGTGGTTCTCTCCACGCAACGACAAAAAAAAAAAAAGAAACGAACGAAGATCCAGAAGCGTGTTTTGTCATAACAATAGTCAGTTAATTGCCTGCAAGAATTTTACAAATTACATTTCGCGCACAGAGAAATTGTTTCCAAGAACTGACGAGGATAGTTAACGTTCCATCGGCGCTCAATTGGTTTCATTTGTAATTCCATTTCCTCTTTTCTTTTTTTTTTTCACTGACGGAAAAATAAAAGTAAACTCCAGTAATGCTAACCGCAGTTACGTTCCTTCATTCTAGATTTCACAGAAAATTGAGCGCAGATCAACTGAACGAAACGACAGCCGGTAAACTGTTACTTTTAGTAACAATAACCAGATAGAGGATCGTGTATCGAACGATTTTTCCAACGGGACGGTATCTCGGTCGTCGTTCCGTCTTCCTGAAATATCATCGTCGTGAAAGGAAGCCCTTGGACCGTGCAAAAAGAGATTGGGTCCGGCCACACGTGTAACTTCTTCGTTGTACGTGCGAGTGTGTGGTATCGAATGCAAATCGATACGTGGAAGAGAAAGCGAAGGATCGAGCGAGGAGAAACGGACAGACAGAGAGAGAGAGAGAGAGAGAGAGAGAAAGAGAGAGAGAGAGGGAGAGAGATCGTAATGGCGAAAGGAAATGGCCCAAGCAGATGCGATGTTTGCCAGCCGCCCTTAGCTCGATTCACACCGCTGCCCCTTTCACGCTGCCCCTTCCCAACGGGATCATTCGATCGCCGACAGAGGCCAAAGCGCTCGGAAAATCTATCGTTGATCGTTTTTGGACCCGGCCGCCACCGCTCGATTTCACACCAAGGAAATGAGTTCCCTCGCGCCCGGCCCGTGAGACCCACTCGGCCATTTCTATCGAGAGCATGGGTAAAATGACGCGGAACGTCTCGTCTTCCACAGCTAGACTCACAACGGTTGTTTTCAGCAGCTATCGTTCGTCTTGACTGAATTTCTTTTTTCTTCACATCGAACAAGTGAATCTGCCTCTAGATGTTGCGAGCGTTGGTTGTGAGAATCGTTTGTCTCCAGTTGTAAAGTCTATGGTGTAAATGTGATACGTGAGAGTCCCATCTCTAAGGTGAATGATGTTTGGAAGAATAGTCATAGAGAGCCAGAGAATCAGAACAGAAACGTGAAGCGAGACTGTGAGAGTGATTCATCGTTAAAATAATCTTTCATGTTTATTGAGTTATCATATGTTTGTGTTTTTTCGTTAGAAAGATATCATTGTCCCATTCTACCTACAGACGTTGCTTGCAGCAAAAGTTTTTTTTCTTCGCTTCTAAATGAAAGCAGAACTTTCCCAGTCAAAAAAGAGAATCATTTCGAATTTTTTAAATCACAGAGTTGCCAGACGAGATTCTGAGATTCTCGATTAATTGCGTCGCATTCCTCTGCAAATAATTAACCAACCGACGAGATACGTTTCAGCAAGTTATTCCGAAAACGATCGAGCTCGAGATCCTGCCGACACGCTGACCGTGAATTCTCTTGCGAACGCGTAACGCAATCAGTCATCGGCCCGAGCCGATTTTCGGGGATTTACCGTAATTTACGGCGTGGAGATTTTTCGGTCGGCGATTTTTATTCTCTCGTTAACTTCCCTGTTTCGCGGCGATGTTATTGCGATCGTCAAAGCGGTATTAAAGGTTTTTCACGACAGGGCAACAGTGGCGAAGAGAACACGATGGGAGAGGAGAAGCGGGGAACGATCGAATGGAATTGTGGCAATCTGCCAAATACACCGATATTTCGATTACGCGCGTACGTTGATTGAAGCACGAGAGTCCCGTTATCATACATTATGCGTGAATTCTGATTAATACGCGCGATATTTGCCATTCGATCTATCGAATTTACCCGCTAGAGCGGACAGAGAATTTTTCTGCCGAACGTTATACGCTCCGGCGTATTTACCAGCGCCTGCATGAAAGAACATCGATCGCGGAGCGCCCGATTTAAAATGAAACGTGCACGTGACATCGTACTAACGAGGAAAGAAATAGAAACAAAAGTACGAAAGAGAATAATGAGAGGAATGAGCCCCCGTGACAGTCGAAAGTGGGAATACATTTTCTGGCGCTGGCCGGACGAAGGTTAGTTAAAACAAACAGCCAAGCTGAAATTTATGCTCGAAATAACTAATTTCTTTGGGGATGCACTCGGCACGCGAATTACAAATTCGTAATTGAAGATCGCGCGTTTCGCAAAAATGTTCGAAATTGAAACCTGCTCGACCGTGCAAACGTTTACACTGCACTTTTGCCGATTATTACGCGCAGACTGGCGTGCCCGATAAATCAAACGGTCGTTTTTCGCCGAGAACTTGCGTGCGTGGTGCTTACAGTGGAATGAGAGTCGTCGTTGCAACGAGCTCCTCAAAGAGGCGCGATTGAAGCAATTTCCGATGAAATGATTTCACCGAAAGGCTGGGCGACCGGTTAATTTAATATTACTTTATTATACCCTGTGAAATTCCCCATTGATATTAACAGAACTGAATTCACATCGCGAGTCGCGTTGCTTTCGGAATAATTCTCAAACGATAATTGCGTTACACGTATGTACATACGTACATACGTTTGCCAATTAAATTTCAACGAAGTGACTTCCAGAAAGAAATTCCATTGCATGTCCTCCAAATTGAAAGTCGTCGACTCATCGAGCGAGACTTAACCCTGTGTCTCTCGATACCACGATTTTCCTACCTTTGCATCCATTAGCGTTTTAAACGTGAATCGGGGGATCGTCGTAGATCTGGAACGTCACCGACGAAATCCACAGCTATAAATAATATTTAGAGAAGATCCGCACGCGCGCGTAAAGCCTGCTCGGGACACGGGCGTCGTGAATTTAAATTTTCCGCTAATTGGGGCCGCGGTTAAGGCGAATCGACTAATTGCCGTTTCGATTCTCGACTCGAGATCTCCGAGTGGTAGTGTGTTTCCTCGAATAATCCGACAATTATTCTTCGATCGGCGGGATTCGACGGTAGGTATCGTGGCAGATATTAATTCACGCGCTAGCGTTTCCGCGGGTATTGAACGGCGATGCTTATAGAAATTTACCGGTGCGAGATTAACGAGCGGCGTGCGTGTTCAGCCCGTGTTATTCATCGTGTAAATCGCTCGAAATAACGATAACGTCTGTATCATTACTCTGTTGCATATATTTTACTTCCTCGCGAGACTCAGAGAGGAGAGGGGGTGGTTTACGTGGTTTTGGAAAATCGACGGAGATAATAACGAAGATATCTGTCGAGAATTATCTTTCTTTCTTTCCACATTTCAGAGAAATGCCTCGCCGCGAAAATTTTCATCTTTTTTTTTAATCGACGTAGAAAATTCAATTTCAGCGTCTCTTTGTGCGTAATGAATCGACCACGGATTTTTATGCATCTGGGAGAAATTTGAAGCTGTTGTATATATTTGAAATATACAGAACGCAACATGGTAAATAAAATACAAAATTCCCCAAGTAAGGTATAACCAAGCTGTTATTTTTTGATAGTACAAAAATGCACAAAAGTCCACGTTAACAATCAACAGAGAAAGGAATTGTAATTTTCTTGTTCGGTTTCCAGCTCGTTGAATTTACGCGTTTTTCACGGATTATTCTCTCTCGAGTTCTCACCGTGTCTCGTCACGAAAGCGTGCAATAAAAGAAGCGATGATTCGGACGTTTCTCTGTTTACCCGTTGGTCGGGCGTAAATCAGATGGGAAAATTAAAACGACGGGACGCGAGGCGACAGCTCGGAAAGAAGGGAACGATCGAATTGAAATAGGCCGGCAGGCGATCTCGAAAAAGGGAAATCCAGCGAGAGAATCCCTCTCCGCGTGTCATTCTCAGTTTTCGGTTCGCCGGTTAACTACAGCTCGGCTAACTAGAATTCCCGCTCAAGTGGATCTAAATCGTTTCCTCCTCTTTTCATTCTTTTTTCCCTCTTCCAATTCTGGATAATCCGGTCACCTAAAAAGAACCTCGCCGAATCGCTTTTAAGAGCAATTACACGCGGAAAATGGCCCCCCAAGCTGCGTCTAATTACCAATCAGAAGCCTCCGCGTTTCGGATATTTCCGATACTCGCGTGAGAAAATCATTCCCGATCGAAGCTTGCTTCCGAAACTGGCGAGATGTTTTCATAAAATTCCATCTATATTTCGCGTACCTGTCCTTCGTTCGTAGAACGTGGTTTGCTTACTTTTTTTTTTTTTTTTTTTTTTTTT
>NW_025110215.1:1759521-1792755 GCF_011392965.1 Frieseomelitta varia | reverse complement strand
TAACAAAATATATAATTACTAATAATTTAATGAAGATTAAATAATGAAAGTTAAATAACGAATGAATAATTTCTACTATGGTTACGCGAGTATAGTCGGCCGTTAGGTTGCAGCATGATCCTAGCCTTCTGTAGTGATTATGATATTTATATCGCAATACTAAAAATAAATAATAACTCCGTAATTAATTTTAGTTATTTATATAAAAATATTATCAATATATAACAAAATATATAATTACTAATAATTTAATGAAGATTAAACAATGAAAGTTAAATAACGAATGAATAATTTCTACTATGGTTACAATATATATAAGTGTCAGTAAACATTTCCATGGTGATAATGAAATTAATAGCTATTTTTAAATATTCTATTGTTTATATTAAATACACATCTCGACGAAACGATTTAATGAACATAGATATCGTTGATCTAAATACTTCAAAGTAGAGGTCGCTACAGTTCTACGGGACGAATAACTCGAATTCCGTTGGAAAGTCTGTGATTTCCATCGAATGAATTACGTCGAATTAGTTGACCGAGAGCCGCAACGATCAATTCCATGAATTAGGAAAAGCAGAAAAAGACAGGACTGAGCAGAGAATCACGAACTTCTGAAAGGCTCGTAAATGACACATTTTCCCTGTTAATTGATCATTAATCGAAGAGCTCGTCGATCCTTCCTTGTTGCTTTTACGCGCCAAACCAGATGTCTAAACCAAGTCCGGCAAGAAATTGAAGTCCCTTGTTCATCGAATGACAACGACTGCCCATATTCTCAGTATCGATTGCCAAGAACTGCACATATAACCAGAACGAAGATGCACTCTGAAATTCGAATACTAAATTTAATTCCTGATCTGATACTTGAAATTTCAAATTTCAACTAAACGAGTTCGAAGTCCCAGTATCATTCAGGAAAATTACAGGGAATTACATTTCACGAAGTTAAATCAAGCAAAAGTTTGAACGAACAAGTTGACCAACGAACGAAGCAAATCGAATTTCACCTGAAATCCAACTACGAAGAAGATTGACGTGCCTCTAACAAAATTTCAAATGAAATTCAATCTGAAATGTTGGAGAGACTCGTATTCGTCAAATCGGGCAAATCATCTGAACCAAACTGCGATCGAAGCTGGCTCAAACACGTGAAAAGGGAAGGGAGAAAAATGGAAGTGTCCGTTAGAAAGGTCAACAGTGGCAGTGAAATATCCAGTATCGCGAAAGATTTCCACCAACGTTTCAACGAGAGGTAACCTTACACTCGGTCTACAACGAAACGAAACTTGCATCGACAGGTGCGGTTTCCACCGCAAACAGAGGGCACAGTCTCGATACACGGCGCCTCCTGTTTCTATCAAACTAGACGAACAGACAGAAAGAAAGAAATGCGCGAGTTACACGAGAATGTGAGTCAATCAGCGTAAGTGTGCTTGCGAATTTTTTTCGCTGCTCGTTCCGCTTCCTTTTTAGCTCTCTAGTTTCGCTAGTTTCAAGGCTAGCGAGGTCAATGTCGAGCGGATTAAATACGCCCTCTCATCTCACTTTCACCGTGCATGCTCGCTGCTCGCGACTTTAGCCTTAGGCTACGAGTCCGAGTGTGTTGTAATCTGAAATTTCTTTTTTTCTTTTCTTTTTGATTGTATCATTTAATTTAATAATTAACAAACACCGCGGTAAATTCTGTGAACGTGAGTAACTTTCATTTCCAGAGTTACGTTGTCAATTTTAAACTGACAAACGTCGATAGTTCTTTTTACGTTTTTTTTTTTTTTTTTTTTTTTACTTTCTAATGTGATGTTTCAGAAATATTCATTTGCTCAATCAGTATTTATTAATTCAGTGTATGTTCAATTAAAATGAAGCTGGTGCAAATGTAACGAAACTAAGAAATCCTCGTGTCAACTTCTCGACGCGATTGTCTCCGTCGCAGACACACATTCAAAAGTATTAAACAGCGTCGACGAATGGGATATTGGCCAATAAAGCCCGAAAAGGATTTCCCTTAACCTTCTAAAAGATCGTGTGGTCTTATGGCGGTCATTAGCTCGCTTTTTCCGCAACATTGTCGATACAGCGGCGTCCTTACGGCCCTGTAAAATTATACAGCGGCCGTTCAGCGTACGCGGCACGTGTGCACGCATTATCGAAGAAGCATTATGCAAACTTTCTTCGAAAACAATTACCGATCGGCACCCTCTGAGGCGGGAATTTTCCGTCCAAGCACCACGCATCTACATATAAACGCGTTTACGTGACCGCGTTTAATTTCCACCCCGCTCCCCGGTTCATCATCAGTTTGTTTCCTATCAATCGGCCTCCTAAAATTTTATCATTTCTACCCACGGTCGTACTACCATATAATCGTCTCTAGACAATTTCTGATCAAGATGTTACAACGAAAATGTAAAGCGCGAAGAATTTATTTTCTTCGATAATCTAATCTTGTGTCTTTTAAATTTTTTGGTAGACGACGTTTCAAATTGTCAACTAGTAAATCTCGATATTTTTCCAATAATTTCACAGACTTAGCGTAAAGTATTCACAATCTTTTTTGCCACAACGGCTACTGGACATTAAACGGAAAATGAGAGACGTCGTTTTGCTGGAAGATCTATCTAGCGTTCGAAAATATTTCAATGAGCAAAAATTCGTCGCGTTTACGCGGTCATCGACCGTGGCCGTTCGTTCGTTCGAACGTCCAAGGATTAAAACATCGTGACAATCGTGATTAGCCGGGAACGACAAGACAGCTGGGAGAGGGAATTGGTGACTCGAACTAACGTTGCACAAAACGTGTCATTACTTTGTTGAATAATTGCACGTTGGATTTTACGACGTCGGCGCTTTAACAACCGTCTAGCCGATTTCGACAGTAATAAAACGTGTCATAAATATTGATCCGTGCAAAGACGATTCTTATAAAACTCGGTTCCGAAAAAGAATCGATATAACCCGCTGGAAACTTTTATTTCGCTATTATTGAGCACGACCGGATCCGAACTTTGCAAAGAGAGAGTGAAAAAAGAGAGGGACGTTCGCAACGTTTTTACACACAGGCTAACGTAAATTTACTGCCACTGTCCAGGACCGAGAAACTCTCGAAACGGTTTGAATGCCAGGTTAATAACTAGCAAACTACCGTTACCGATCGATACTTCTCTTTCGCGAAAGGTGCCGCGAGTCTGTCTCCTTCTAGCGGCTAACAATTACTGGCCCAATTAGCATGTATCGTTCGGGGCTTCGTTCGAGCGTGAAGACTCGCAACGAAATAAATTCTTACGGCGTATCGAGTTCACTATCGAGTACATACCAGAGGAAACCATCGCTGTACGTGCACGCGGTTGCACTTGGTTTTCTACGTCTTCCGGATTCTGGATTCCGGATACCGTTCGTACCTGGCGAGCGTTGCCATTTGCATCGCGGGGAAAAACAGCAATCTGATCTGAACAGCGAAGGTTTTAATCTCTCGAGAGTTTTATTGTCAAAATAAGTTTCAATAAAAAATTATTTAAATTTATACATCTGATTCTATGAATGACAATTATTGAAGAAATAAATATTACCAAATAAATAAAATTTTGTAATCTATAATTAAAAAAATTGAATTTGACAATATTTCATTCTAAAATTATTTTATAATTAAACAATAAAAGATATATTCTTAAAAATATTATATTTAAACTTATAAAAAACAATATAATTCTAAAAATTAATATTTTTATAATAATAAAACAGTATCAAAATAAAAGGTAAAAGCGGAATTTAAAATTGAATCTACACAATTAAAAGAACAGCAATCTGATCTGAACAGCGAAGGTTTTAATCTCTCGTGAGTCTTATTGTCGAAATAAGTTTCAATAAAAAATTATTTAAATTTATACATCTGATTCTATGAATGACAATTATTGAAGAAATAAATATTACCAAATAAATAAAATTTTGTAATCTATAATTAAAAAAATTGAATTTAACAATATTTCATTCTAAAATTATTTCATAATTAAACAATAAAAGATACATTCTTAAAAATATTATATTTAAACTTATAAAAGACAATATAATTCTAAAAATTAATATTTTTATAATAATAAAACAGTATCAAAATTAAAAGTTAAAAGCGGAATTTAAAATTGAATCTACACAATTAAAAGATTCGTGTCGTTATAATTGCCACGTTTCATTAAAAATTATTTCCCCCTAGAGAAGTCTTGCAATTAGTTGAATTTGAACTTCCCATAACGTTGAACCATTCATAGGAAGAATGTAAAATAAACACAATGGAAATAAAGATTGTCGTTTCAATGGATTAAAATTCCAGCTTGTTTTCACCGCCGAAAAATATCGGCGAGCAGATCCAAAGCAAGTGTCACGTGTCATTCCAATTACGAATGGTGGACGTGCACCCCGGGCAAAGCAGGGGAAATTTCAGAAAAGTTTCACGTATCGTAATTAGCATAAAATCGTAATTTTACGCGGAGCTGTCTCTCGCGTGGCAGTAGCTGCTGACACGAGAGTGACGGGCTTTTCCTGTCTTTACGACAAACCTCGACGGCCACGCTTCTCCGTTTCGCTGGCTTACACGTAAACCCCGGCGCAGTTCAGACGCAGATCGGCTGAATTACGCGATGGATGCGGGTACTAAACAAGGGACGTAACCGCTCGGATTCCTGGGATTGCGATTGCATAATGCATCTCGCCGCGGAGTGTCGATCATCCTGGCGTGAACACGTCTGCCACTCTAACGGGTTGTCGATTGTCCACCGTTCGGCAAAACGAAATGGAGATTGATGCGAATCGTGTATGTACCAGTAGCTTGTAATTAATCGGGCCGTGCATTGCGAACAGGTTATGAAACAATCTCGACGCTTCCTAAACAGATTCAAGCTGAAAGCGATGGCGACCATCGAGATTCAGGGAAAAAGTTTCATCTTTTACATTATTACTCGCCACCGCGCTCTGTTTCATTCGAATTACCTGACAGAAATATATTTATAAACATCTATATCTATATCTATATCTATCTGTATATCTATCTATCTATATATATAGATGAAAATATTTTACATATATAGAAAAAAATGTTATACACGTTATATACATAATGTTATAAAATAATAACGCATGTATACTAATAAAATGTTGATTAAAAAGTATATATTAATTAAAATATAATATGTGTGACGTGTATAGCATTTTCTTCAAATTACGACAGTTATACAAATTCATTATACAAATTACAATACTCTTCTGTCCCTTCAATTTTTTTCGAAATTCGGTCAACTGACGTGCGGAAAAGTTACTTCGAAAACGTCGCGACTGTTTAGAAAATCAAGCCACTTTTCCCCTCGGTAATGAACCCTCAACAAATAGACAGAGAGTGCAAGTTGGTGGATCGTCTATGAGCGGGTATCAGTATTCGAGGAACTTGCCCCTGTAGTAGTTCCCTGCGAAATTAGTGAAACTCGTTTACATGGGAAAGACAGGCAGTTTCGGGGCAACGTCGTTATAACGACGAGCTCTCGACGTGGCTGTGCCCCTGTATACACGACGCTCTTACGTACACGCTTATGTGCAAGCTGCGGTGAAGGGAGGAGGAGGAGGAGAGCGAAAGGGCGAGAAATAGGGGTGGTGGCAAGCATCAAAGACGAAGAGCAGTCTCTGATGGACCCAGACGTCAGGTCTCAGTTTCACGATCGGTGTATCATTAACAAGAAGCGTTTCAGCCAGCGAAACACTTTCAAAATATCGGTGTACATGCATGCAGCGAACATTTATGTAACACTTGGCGAAACTGCAGACCTGTGCATCGAGTGGACGCGATTTCTGAGCGTCGGGCCAACGCGCAGGATAAATGCAGTTCCGTGGAGGCGACGGCACTGCATCCAACGGCCCCGGCGGAACCGGTGGAGATTTATTATCCAATTTATGTCGCGATCGGGACCGGTGTCGCTTGGAAATAGAACGATCCCGGCGAAATTAACGCCTCGCTGCAACCGAAGACGAACGGTATTGAATATTTCGACAGGATTTGATAACAACTACGAACGATTCTTTTTGTCCATTTTCTTGTGAAATAATCCTGTTTACGAACGACGTGACGTGCTTCTTCTTGAACGCGCGAGAGGATGCGGCAAATGATAGAAAGTAAAGGTCAAGTATCATTTTTGTGACTTTTCTGATATTATTTCAAAGTGGGAGTGAATTATTTTGCGATTTTAATTCTAACGTTCGTTTAAAACACGTTAATATCACATATCACCTATAGGGAAGCAGATATTGTAAATTCTGTGAAGATTTTTTTCAATAAAAGAAAAACTAGAATTTTCACATTTCTGATGGTAATTTGTATCTGAAATAATAATCCTTTGTACTATGAAGAAACTTTGGTTTTCATAAAGCTGTTTGGCACCATAAAAGGAGATGTTTATTGCAACATTTTTTTTTTTAAAGAGATGTGTTTGGTATTTGTTTATGACCACAAACACAAACACAGCCATACAGTATATTTTACTACTCTACTTTACTATTCCGTGGGAAAAATTTCGTAGGGTAGCCTTACGTCTAGGGAAATGTTTTTTGAATCTTATCATGTGAAAGACAATTATTGAATATACGTATTATTATTTGTTTAAAAATATTATTTTCGTTATTATTTATTTTAATTCTTTTAGCATACACATTTTTAGAGCCTCTTCGTAATAACATAACAAAGTTGCTTTAATTTCTCTTCTCATTCTACACTACTTTCGCGAAAAAGTGCCGGTCACTCGAAATACCGCTGGCCTGTGTACATACTTTTACATACTTTTGCATACTTACATATCCTTGCGTTTCACACTTTTCAATTTTCACACTGGTACTACTTGCGAACCTACAAAATTACGACGATTAACGCATCTACGAGCATCACGGTGTTGGAGGAACGATGCCTATGCTCGGAAATAATTGGTCCCAATCCACGGCAATTGGTGAGAGTCGGTAAGACGACTCGAAGACGCACACCGACACGCTCGACGAGTATTTGCCGACTAACTAGAACAGATATTCTATTACCGAGCCGATTCCGGGGCTTCCCTCGACACATTTGAAACCCAATCCAATTTCATATCCAGTATACCCGAGTTTCGCGTACACTTCGAGTTCGTCGAACTCTTTTCTTTTTCCCCTCCCCCGCGAACGTTTTATTCGTCTTAACGGTGTAACTAAGTTGACGACGTAACTTGATTTTCATTATCGCGTCGTTTTCTCGATTCTTTGCATCGCGATACCTTCCTCAGTTAAGGAATAGTGAAAAATGAAGAAAAGCGACCTAGATTTAACTGATTCGCGGACCATAACGAGTGACCGTACGCAATAATTCGTCGCTTTCTTATTCTTCTGAACTCGTCGGTACGATATCACTGGATGGAAATCAAGAAGTAATAAATTTATCTAATTTGTTTCAACTAGCTTACGTTTAAGTATACTTAAAACTGAGAAAATGTTGCAATTTAGGGCAAAAAATTCTCGACGTGCGCGTCCAAAGCAAGAGGTTAAGTAATCAACGAGCCACTCACGTGTTCATCCAACGAAGAGAGGGCCAAAAAAAAGAAGAATAATTTACAATTTACCACTGGAGCGTTTAATTAGATCAGACTAATTTTCATTGAGAATTTATTCAACGATGAGTCACACATATTGACCCCTAGTTTCGTTTCACAGCAGACGAAAAGTACTCGCGATCTCTCGAAGATTCACGAAACAAAGTTTTCCCACGTCTCGTGCAAATTTGAGAGGAATGTGACTGGAAAAACTGGCGGCAGGAGTCCGAAGACGATCGAAGAAAATTTCAATTGCATCTTTTCCACCGAAGTGAAAAAACTAGCCGACTTCCACCGGGTTTCTCGCTGTTTTCCACCCTTCTCCGCAAGAAATCCCGCCAATAAAAAGAACGAACGGCGAGAACGTAACGTATTTACGAGCCAGCCGGACTAATTAATCCCATTAAAGCCCGTCGATCCGATCGCCCTTCTTTCGCGTCCGTGGAATAATCGCGTTCCCGTAGGTATCGGGGGCACGTGCCACCGTCAGCCGTCCATTTCTTTTCAATCCCCGAAGACCGAGCGAAGCTAGCCTGCGCGCGAGCGAGTACCCAACGGAAAAACAATCTAGCGAGTTTCCTCCTTGCCAGGTCGTTAACAAAATCGGGGACGAAATCGGGGCCTGCTCGCCCCCTCCCGGTGGGGAATTCGTTCGATTGTCAGGAAACTTTAAAACGGCCTGTCAACCCGGGCGCTCGTCTTAACCGTTTCCCTGTTTCGAGGACGTTGAAGTCCTTCGAGGCTGTGTTGGCGACGTAACAACGAGGCCGGTTATCGTCGTGTTCAGTCCAACGGGGCGCAGCAACTTTCCACTGACCAGCCGTTTAACCTCTTAAATGGAACGATCGAGAGTCTTTTGTCCCAAAGTTGGAAAGGATGTGTTTGCACGCGTCGACGGTGAGTTATCTCGAGAATAAGAATAACGTGCGTGGCACTGAAATCGTTCAAAATACGTAAGACATATAAATTGAAAGGAATTTTGCGAAGTTTTTTTTCAAGGCAGCAGAAGAAATTGTAAATACTTGTTTATATTCCTGATTATCAAACGTGGAAAGGGACGCCTGCTGATCATAAAATACCTAAAGATAAAAAAAAACTCTCAAAGAGATGTAAAGTATGTGCTAAAACACAGAAAACAACGTGAAACTATCTGGGAGTATAAGCAATGTCTTGTTGCATTACACACTTCATATTGTTTTGAAGTATATCATTCTATAAAAAATTATTAATGAACAGAATTATTCTGTGTATATATGATGAGAGTGCACATAAGTAATTTTCTTTCAAATTTAATAAATATTTAATTAATATTTCAGAATCACTCTCATTTCACAAAAAGTAAAAGATTAGAAAGTCTGTTAGAAAGATGGGCGAAGATTATCAGTAACGATGGAAATTATATTATAGATTAAAATTGTATTAGCTCTTAAATAAAATAAAATTTTGTTAAAAAACGATTACTTATGAGTAACTCTATTGTATTATATTATATTATGTATATATGCATAAAATCTATAAACAGAATTATTGCACTAATTTTGTACAAAAGTATTGCATTTAAAATATACATAAACAGAAATAGAAAAGTATTGCATTTAAAATATCTATAAAATTGTACAAAAGTATTGCATTTAAAGTATATATAAACAGAAATAGAAAAGTATTGCATTTAAAATATATATAAACAGAAATAGAAAAGTATTGCATTTAAAATATCTATAAACAGAATTATCGTACTAATTTTGTACAAAAGTATTGCATTTAAAATATATACAAAAAGTATTCTTGGCGCGAGACACTGCTGTATCGTCGAATTACTGTATTATGCGTATCCGTGAACTAGTTGCCAACAACAATATGTTAATCTGTCGACAAGGTACACGCGAAACAGCGACCATAGCTATAGCTACGCAAAAATTTGTTTCGCGGCAACTTTCCCGCGTCTCGGACTGTCGGCCGCGACGTTTTTACTGCTCGCTTTTTCTTCCCGTTTCTAATATTATTATTCTCTTTTTCTTTTTTCTTTTTGTTAATTTTCCCGTCCCTCGCTCTTACGTCGCGAGATCGCGATAAAAAAAAACCACGGGTTCGTCGAAGCACCGAGCCGCGAGGGACGTAATTTCACGTGCAGAAACTTTTTCGGGATCGCCGCAATTAACGAAACTCGTTTTAGAGCCGCGGGAGAGAAGTGCGCCTGGCTACCGATTAAAATTAAAGTTTCCGCCGGGTCTCCGACTCCGACAAGGGGATTCTTTCGCAGGTTCTTTCGCCGCCTCGGGGATCGACGTCGACGATTAATCTCCCGCGGCTCGCGTCGAAACGCGATTAATGCGTTCCACGGAGTCTGCGAGAGATTCGCAGTGAACGCGGACGATCACTGGTCAGACGGGAAGAAAAGCGACGCGTCGGACTACTCGGACTACTTCCACGAAACTTTCGTTCCGCTGTTTTTCCCACACCGCGCTCGTTTTAATTCGCACGTAGCTGTTAACTGTTTTCAACCACTGTAACGACGTCACGTTCGCGTTTCACATGGCGTTTCTACGATGGCGATGCTGAGCGTCTCGTTAATGACCGAATGCACTCGAAGCTCTCTGTTTCTTTTCCGTTCCCGCTCCCATTTTCTCTCATTCTTTCTTTCTGTCCATGCAGAACCGGTTCGCACAAATTTCTATTAAGTTTCTGCCATTAAGGTATTAACTTGGCTACGCACACAGTCGCGCGTAATAATTTCGCATTACGTGCGGCGACGTTGCTGTTTCAATGATTACGTCGTTCCATCCGATAATTAGAAACGACCAGAAAAGAAAAAAATAAAAAAAAGGAAGAAAGAAAGAAACGAAGCAATGGAAGAGAAAGGGACAGGTATCTCTTAATTCTTAAAAAGAGTTTACGGATTTTCTTTAATTTCTCATCGTTGCTGTTCGCCAATCCGATCATCCTGCGCGGCGAAACCTATCATCTCGCAGTTTTTCCTCATCCGCCCGCATAATCAATAATTTCGTTACCCGACGATCGAGGTATCCGGCGAGGACCCTATCTCCCAGCGAGCGGATAAACGATAAGTCGATTGATGGTTATACTTGAGCGACGTCGATTTCCAACAGTGATCGTGAATTATCGATACGATGCTACGACGCGAGCTATCATTCGTCCACGATATTGCGTTTCGTTTTCCTTTCGTAGTTAAAGTCTCGATACTCGGAGCAAGATGGCAGATATTTTTATACATTTGCAGGTGCACGCTTCTTTTCCTTGATCGAGGACGCAGAAGGAAATTACTGCCGTTAATGACTCGGAAAGGACAGAATGAAACGCGTCAGAGGCTGAAAGAAGAATTAATAGCGGTAAATCGCTGAGATTATTCACGAGTTGCGCGAACACCAGGCAAAACAACCGCGATTACACGCGCTGAATCATCGATGATCACTGTCATTCGAGCGGTTAATCGAGACGTAACCAAGAAAGCGTCTAATTATTACCCGGCTTGACATTTACACTCGCCTCGTCTACGTGCCCATAATTGATACTTTTAATCTTCCGCCAGATGTAAATTGCCTCCGAGAATATTAGAAACAAGTGGCTGGAGAGAGATAACAGGCTGGAATGCTTGCAATGATATTAAGGAAAGACACGATCAGCTGTATTAACCCGTTGCGCTGGCAGCTGGTTCGCGGACCATAACGAGTGACCGAACCGTATACAATTCGCCGCTTTCTTCTTTGAACTCGTCGGTACCATATCACTGTATAGAAATTATTGACAAGTAATATATTTATTATTTGTTTCGTTCCTAGGTTATACTTAAATATACTTAAAACTGAGAAAATATTGCAATTTTGGGGGGAAAAAAATTCTCAACGCGCGTGGCACGTTATTCCAGCGCAAGAGGTGAACCACTTGCGCTGGCAACTGGTTCGCGGACCATAACGAGTGACCGAACCGTGTACAATAATTCGTCGCTTTCTTCTTCTTTTGAACTCGTCGGTGCGATATCACTGAATAGAAATTATTAAGAAGTAATAAACTTATCATTTGTGTGTTTTGCCTGTGTTACATTTAAATATACTTAAAACTGAAAAAATATTGCAATTTGGGGCAAAAAATTCTGGACATGCGTGGCACGTCACTCCAGTGCAAGAGGTTAAATCAGTTATCGGCTGATCTTAAGAAACTTTTCAGAAATTTTCTTTTGAGAAAATTTCATCGTTTCATGTGAAATATTTCATCGTTTCATGTCGCCTTTCTTTAGATTAATGACGAGTCATGCAGCAACAAAATATTTGCTGTTAAAATAAATTGAGATGAAACAGAGAACATATTGCAACACGTTTTAGAATACTTTAGAGCAAAAAAAAAAAAGATCGTTGTCAATTGTAAGTATGTACAATTTTTTTATGAAATAATAATGAAACAATAATATTTTCTGAAATAATACAATGAAACAATAATAACATTTATAATAAAATACGATTAAAAAGAACATCCAAAAAATTTTGTAGTTCTATCGCAAAATCTACTTCAATTTTCCAGCAAATGTACTTACTCCGCTTTCGTCGGGTGTACAAAACTCGTCGTAGCATAAAAATAATTAAGCGCGCAAGTGCGCGGTTCTCCAAACCGAAATAAAACGCTTGAAAGGTCGAGAAAGTTTGTCCGACGAGGGGCTAGTAATTTATCGTTGATTCAATTTGCCAAAATTACGAGGAGGATAGGCAGCCGTAACGCGATTCCGGGACCGGCGGTAGAATCGAGATGCCGATCGACAGTGGCAGAGCCGTGAATTCTTGGGTATAGGTCAGTTTGACATTATCCACGGCAATCAGCGACACTGTGCGCGCACATCACAATTTCGCAACTGTTTACGAGCGACACGAGCCACTGTAAAATTGATTTCGTAAATGCTCGTAACGTGTCTCTCTCCGCGCTGGCACAGCCATTAAAGGTCAGCTGGCTGGAATTTCAAAGACGTATCTGTACTGCGAGCCATCGGCCAACCACGAACAGGAGAAAGCTAAGAAAATCGCGAGAGTCTAATTGTTCTAATGGAACCGAAGGAAAGGATCCTGCGTAATTAATTAAAATAAACAGTCTCGCGGAATAATGGACTTTACTACGAACGAGAAAATTTCGTCCTCTCCCCGTTTAATCAGCTCGTGCACCCTTTCGTTCGAGCGTTCACCACGCCGGAGTAATTAGACTCGCTGTTTCCCAAAGTATTCTACTCGGAATATTTTTAAGAAAATCCACCGGACCATCGCCGAACTTGGCAGAATTGCCACGGAGAGAACGGGCTCCAATTAAACGTGCCATCGAACTTTCGCGACAATTCGACGAAATTCCATCCAGCGGAGCCTCTGGTCCTCTCGCTGATCAAGCAAACTCGAGCGTTAATAATTGGCCACGTTTACGAGCGAAAACAGTTACAGGACGCAAACCACGATTTCTAAGCAACCGACCGATCTAGCTGTACTCGGTAGGCACTCGAGGACTAACCCAACCGAGGATGGCCACGCTATTTGAATAGAGCCAAATTGAATCGATCGTTAGAGGCCGTGCGAAACCGTGACAAAGAAAAAGAGAAGAACCGAATGAACCTCGACGAAACTGAAATCTTTTCTCTCTCTCTCTTCCTCTCTGTTCCTCTTTTTTCTCTTCGTTATTACACCGACGAAACGCACGTGAACGTACGAAAATTTCGCTGACTGCGAACAGACAGTTTGTCGAAATTACGAGTGTCCCGTCGGCAGTTCGAGAGGGACGCGAGTTATTCGATCGATACGAAGCAGCAGTATCGGACAGTGACTTCGCGCGGCGTTCAATGGATCCGTGCGTTAATGGAGGCTTTTAGTGTACGCGTAAACATTTACAGGAAATGCATCCTGATTTCCTGGACGTCGTTAAACACCACACCGATCATAAATCATAACGCGTTGTGTGTTTACCCTCGGCGCCGGTCGTTGTGACGCACAAGGACGATGCACCACCGAGGCGCTTTTCATATTAAATAATTGGCCCGCGTAGAAAATGGCCCGCCGCGATCGCGTTCGACCGGTCGTTTCCGTAATGGATTCGTCCGCCTCGTTCGGTTCATTTGTCTCGCCTTACCTGTAACAGAAAACGGAAACACCGGTTGATTAATCGACGCGGTAAATGGAATACGTTGTTACGAAGTTGTTTTCGGAGGCAAAGTGGAATAAATACTGCATGGATGTTTTGTCTGGTTCGAGTGCTTTAATCTGGTCCGTCTGTTCACGGGACGAGAACGATCGCGATGATAAAATCTGTCGCGACATCCTGTCAACGACTCGTTCAAAAACTATTCCCAAGAGTGATAAATTTCAATTAAAGTTTCGAATTACGTTCCATTACCTTGCTGAACCAGCGTGAAATGAAATACAACTCTCCTTGATCGAGAGATTGAACTATTCTAAAAGTTTTACGAAAATGTGAAATAAAATTGAAAAATTCGTATTACTTGCTATATATCTCAATATACTCTGTTTGGATTATATTTTTGTATATTTCGATATTACATGCATCGGGTATTTGTAACATACGATTTTCCATAAATACATAGAATCCGCGTCCTAATTCAGTAGAATGTCGATTAACCGTCGGTCGTACTAATTTTGATTATCCGAGTACTAGCCTAATTATGCATGCATGTTTAAACTATACGTCGACATTCATATTTCGGGACATATATCCATGTTTAAATGCTCTATTTTAGTGCCTCGTCTGAACGCCTCAAATACCTCCACCAATACTATGAAAATACTATTTTTATGAATTATGTTATATGAAAAAGAGTGGTGGTGAAATTAAAAGATAAATTAAATATTTTATTAGATTTTATCAAATGACATTGAATTACATACCAGGTGAAGAGATAATGAAAATTTTACAACACCCAGCTAATCTATTCTTTTAAATATCCGTGTTTGAAGACTGTTTAATCTCTAATTCTACTTATTACGTGATCTATTAAAAATTTGCTACTTCCAGACCGTTTATACAAACGGGTTTTTGTCTCTCAATTATTTCGAACGATCGAATTAATTCTACTGCAATTAGAATCGTACTTTTGCATCCATCGATCGAAAGATACCGACACGTTTTTCACGTGTTTAGTTCTCGCGAGCCAAAGAAAGCATCGGCGACGGTGTTTTCGCGTGTTTAGCATAACTGGAAAAGCAATCCGGGATGCGCAGCAGGTAACAAGTCGGTGGTGTTAGATCATGTCCGGGTGGCTCGAAAGCCACCACCGGCGCAGCTACGCTGGCACGGATAAGACCTGGCAGGTGGCCAGCCTTCGAGATATTGCACATGTTTCTTCGGCCGCATTTGCATACCAAAGCCCCGTAAAGTGTGAAACTATTGCCGGGCGAAGCCGATCCGTAGATCGCAGATTAAACGGCTGTTCGCGGCCTGCAACCCCTTCGCGCCCATCCTCTCCCGCCCCTCTCTTCCATCCGACACTCTCCTCCACAACTCTCCACCGCTCTCCCTCCTTATCAGCGAAAGAAAATCGCCTCGGACGGAATTATCGGCCCGATAATATTTACGCTATTTCGTCCATATTTTCGTCGCTGTTTAATTATTCGATTTGATATAAAAACGGAAGGAGAGGAATTTCTTAAATGTATTTACATATCTATATATATATGTACGTAGTGGCGGAATCTTATTTTTTTGTTCTCTCACTGTTGAGAGATTGAAAGATGATTTTTGATAATTTCCAAAAGATTGAATCTATTATATTCGCGACTGCTAGATTACGAACGAATTTTTGCGTGAAAAATTCATACTGAAGAAATAACATCCAACACCTAAACAAAAATCATCAAACTTTTCACGAAAGCATGAACATTTGTAATCTAGAGCCGAACACATCTGCTAACCACGAGTTAAATATTCGTGTCTCTTGGAAAATTACTCGTACTACCAAACAAAAATTCCATCTTCACCGTGTGTGTGTGTGTGTGTGTGTGTGTGGGGGGGGGGGGGCAGCATAGCGTTCGATTAATTCGTCACAGTTTCGCAACAGTTAGTCAAGACACGCGGCAATTAGCTGCCATTAACCTCTGCCCACTCGTTCTCGTGGCAACCACGTTGAGGAAGGGTGTACGAGGTGTTACTGAACGAGCGAACGAAAATCCATGGCATCGAGGCGAGCGCCCGGGGGACACGCGATCGCATAATGAAGGAACGAACGAACGGTTGACCCCGTGTTCTTCGCGTTAACACGTGAAAACAACTCGCGATATTTCGTGGTGTGTTTCACGGCCGGCTCGGTAATAATAGTAAAACGGCTGATACGCGGCGCGATAACACGTGTTAACGTTTCGTATCAAGCGCGGAGTTATATGTATCGAGTCGCTGCGGAGGATCTTCGCGGTCGGCGCGCTGTTGCTGAGTTATTAGCTGTTTCCCTTCAGAATTAGCAGTAAATTAGCATACCATTAACGCTAGCTGCACGCACTCGGGATACTCGATAATCCTCTAATCCCCGAGGTTTATCTTCGCGTGATCCCATTATCGCCCGTGCAGGATCACCCTTTGTACGTGTTGCTCCTCGAGTACTCGAAGAATACTTCGAGTTACACGGACGTAAGTACGCACGTGTATGATGATTCGCTTTCGACCATTTATCGCACGCTTCATCCGCCGCGTGTCATCGCTCGGCCGGAAGAATTTCCAACGAGATTTGGACATTCTTCTACCGTAAAAATTGATTCCCCCCTGCTAATCTGTAGCTAATCTGTTAAACAAAGTTCAATGAGTTGGTATGGCAGTGCCATTGAATATTCTTCGTGATGTGTTTTAACTTAACCTGAACCTAACCTAAATCGGTGAACAGTAAGAGTGTGATATGACTATTATGAAAAGATGAGAGAGTTTTGCATGAAATATTAACAATAAGCAATTCAGACTAAACTGGCTGAGACTAGGTTGGGTTATTGCTGCTAAATGTTCTTACTAACTTTGTATGTGTCTGAAACGATTGCAGAATAGAGTTTTCTCGATTTAATCTTTCTGACCTCGTACGTCACGCTGAAGCTGACAGTACAAATTTGCTATGAAACTTTTACATAACACGTTAGAAATTGTTTTAAGAGAACTATCACGTTTCAAAAAATATTATAAAAAGTAAATTATGTAATAATAATGATAATAAAAAATAAATAAAAACACATTGAATTGTATCGTTGTACGCTAATTTACCTGATTTACTTTAAAATAAATGCAAGCAGACGCGCAACAACATTGAAAACAAATTGAGTTAAGATTGTAAATTTAAGAGTTGATTGACACTTTACAGGGAACAAATTTAAACGAAAAAATTTAGAATAAAACTAATCGGATTGCACCGTCAGATGTAACGACAATGGCAAAATAAAAATGTAATTGTTCTCTGGTCGTTTTTAATAATAAAATATATTATCTATAATTCAGCACACTGACAGAATGTTCCATTTTTAATAATTCACATGCTAAACCGTAAGATGTGGGCTTCGACGTGCACGAGCTGAGGAACATAGGTTAGATGGCTTTAAAAGATACGCGTATACCGTAGACATAATCTTCTCCTCTCATCTATTTCAAGATTATGAGGGTTTTTAATGTTCCTTTTTAATGGAAAGGCGTTCTTTTTACGTCCTTTGACACGGAAGAAGATACTGTCAAGATAAACTGTACGTTACGTCTATCTTACACATCGTTTCTTTTCAAATGAAATGCAATACTCATAGACGACGTATGAATATAAATATTCTGCAAATATCGCGCTGCCCGGTACGAGTTTCACCAAGTATCCCACGTCTTAAAAATTATCAGCAGCATTGAAATTCACAAACGTCAATAGTAAACGAGTTCCATGCATATTTCCAACATCCAGAAAATCATAAATATTTCTTTATCAAGATCGCAATAAAAACGTACTTTCGTGACGATGCGTTATTCACACAGGGAAGCGCAGCAATCGCGTTTTTACGTGGAAGACCACCAGCTATTTACACGGAACAGTCGTGTTTCAGTAGGTTTGGGTTAGGTTTGCTGTTTCGATTCGACGACGTTTCACGAAACACGTAGAGACTATCACAACACCAAGAAACAACATCCAGGCATCCTGATTCTCCTATGGAAACCAATTAACGCGTTCCATTAACCGTGGCGCGATTATCGATTCACGTAACACCCAGGAAAACGCAGGAAGGAAAAACTCTCGCTGTTGGAAATATCCGAATATTAATAATATTCTTGAATCCTCTTTCTCTTTCGGGCACCATTCTCTTGAATCGTGTAACTTACAATCTCTCACGATCGGAAGAAAAAATCGTGCGATTGATAAAGGCACGATTGACATTGCGGAGAGATCTACAAATTATGTATAAAATATATTTCGAACAACAATCAAATTTCGACTTCCAATTGACTTATCTTGGTCAATCATGTATCTGGAGGAAATTATTACAAATAAAATAAAACAGTAACCAAAGTTAGAGATTAGATGATAAGAGGAGTCCAATGATGAAACGGAGGCGTTCCGAATTTCCATCCATTCAATATTCACGAGCTTAAATTTTTAAATTTTATAAAGTATGCATTGTACAGATTCTTTATCGACTCATCGTAAATCCAAAAAGAAAGATACCTCGTCAGATTTTAAACTTATAAGAGAATTTAATTCAAAGAGTGAGTAGTTCAAATAATTCAGAAGCTACATTACGAATTAAATGGACAATGATCGTCCATGAAATTTCGCCGCAACGAACGAATTCTCTCTCGGAGAGAAGCTGCTTCACACTTTCGGGGAGAATTAATCGAACGAACGAACGAAGGCGCGGTAGGTATGGCCGCCAAACACTGAAGAACATCTCAGAACTTGGAGAAACGTTCGCGTCGTTACACGTCTGCCAGGTAAAATCCCGACGGAGAGGAGCCAGGGGTATTAATCTGCTTGTAAGCAGGCCGCGTAATTCCTCGTCGCCGAGAATCGTGCTTAATTCGGTAACGTCTTCCGGGAGGGTGTGCACGAGAGTTCGAGGGACGAGCAAGAAAATGGATGTTTCGTGGGCGTTTCGCGTTCTCTCTCCTTCTCGTTCGTCTCACACACACGGGAGATTCGTCTAGAGAGAGGTCGTGGGAGAGGCGACGCGCGACGTCGGATGCACGCTGCGATGCTCCAGCGTGGTCGCGACAACTCGCGCGACGGCATTAAGCGGAAGCGCGTTAATTTCGACAGCGAGCGAGGGAACGTCGTCCCAGCCGGGGCGTGTTCAAAGTTTCAAGGTCTCCGCGGGGAGATGTCCCGACGACGAGTGGCCGATGTAAATTCTGACCCTCGGAGCGGCAAATTCGCGACGAAAACTCGCTGAAAACGACTCGACGAGATGGATTTCCTCCGAGCATCGGACGATCGTGTAATGTATCGAAGCACGTTTCGGTTCTCGATCGTTTATTTGAGATATCAATTCGCTCGAGTGATCCCGATTTCAGTGTCCAGCGTTACAATACGCGTCGTTATGTTTCATCACTGCGATCGTTTGGTTGTTGCATGACTGTATATGCGATCGTTGCAATAAACTCACTAATAAATTAAATTGAACGTCTTGAGAATTCGTTAATATATTTTCAATTTCAAAAGGTGTTACTTTCAAACCTTTTTAATTTCACTTAACAAATTCTCCTACAGGTAGACTGTAAGATACGAGTCCATTTTCAAATTTAGAAGACGTTGAAACGATTCGAAGTAACGAACGTTTCACGTTGTCAGAAAGTAGACGCGACGTTTTTCATGGTTCTACCTTTGAAACATTTATGTGACATCTACCATTTAATACAATGTGACATTTTTCACAGCAGAAATATATACAATCACGGACGCGTGAATTATTATATCGCAGTCTATACCTCGTACAACGAGACCTCGAGCAACGAATCAGGATTTCCTCTTATTCCGGGAGCAAGCTACTTACACCTTTCTTTCGCTTCGGTTTTCGTCGTTTCAGTCGCGGCCGTCACGCCGTCGGAAGTTAGGGTAGTTCGCCAAGTTGCCGGGGTAGTTCATAAAACCGGAAAGTTCCCTAATTCCCGCGGGTGTACGTACATAGTCGCGAGTTAATCGTTATCGTTAGTGGGGAATCTTAAATCACGGATTATTCGCGAGATAAGGAGCCAGATGCAGTGAATCCTTCCGGTACGTGCGCCACGAATAGACACGTTTCGACTCTTCTCGCTTACCAGATGGTGCCCGCAGATTCGTTCTCAGGCGTTCAAGAGGTTCTGTTCCTTCCTACTCGTTCCACGAGCGGCGAGTCGCGCGAGAAACGAGGACGGAGATACGGCGGAAGAACGGAGAGGAGCCCCGAGCCGAAGACAACGAGCCACACCACGAACAGAAGTTTCTTCCAGTCGAAGCTCGTGGAGCGGTCGGCGAGAGAGCGGCAGAAGGTGGGATAAATTCGCCGAAGCCGAGTCGAACCGGGCTGAATCCTAATTACGGCTAGCCGTGGAGAAATAGCGGCGAACGTGACCCACGATTCAACTTCGTCCCCGGAAACGAGTTAAGAGGCAGAACCGACGAATACGAATACAAGGTAAGACAAAGCAAGAGGCGACGACGAGAGACGAGACGGAAGAACGAAAAAGGAGATTCGGATTAAATGTTGCTGGCAGCAACGACTTGCTTGCAGATAGATGAGAGTTACGCGTCCATTATGAAATTAACGCCATGGACCAACAACTTGCGGACACGCGAGTCGTCAAACTTTTCGGCAAATCTTCGTCGAACAGGATGCGACGAAACGCGGAGTCGACGTTGTGCATTTGCGCGGTTTACAGTCTCTGCTGACTCGATGACGGATATCGATCCTTCGTTTCAAAATTAATTAAGGAAGAGGTGAGCGACGACAGTCATCACTGTGACGAGGAAAGGAAATAACGAGAGAAATTCTAAATAAGGTAACAAACAGGACGTGTCTACGGTGACATCGTCGTCTTTAAGTCTGAAAGTTGGTTCCTATAAAGATAGAAAACTAAGAATATATCGTGGAAGTCTGACTTTTATTCATCGCCCTTGTTTGTTTCTCGAAATTTCTTCTGATTGAAAATTTACGATGAATGTCGATTTAATTTATAATGAATAAATGTTCACAATGAATATGTCTTTTTTTTATCCTTCGTTTTTATTGTTTATATATAAACATGCAATCTGACAATCTAACAAAGAAGCCAAAACGGCTATGCGTATTCGCGTAATCGTTGTGAGACAGAAGTTAAACAGAAGTGTAAACGGATGTCGTTTTCCACGGAAGTTTGTCGATCGTCGCAAAGATTAGAACGCCGTAAGATGACGTTTATGGGGAGTATCTGCTTATCGGACATCTTGCTCGCGGGGCTTTAATCAGAAGCTTTAATCGCTCACGTAATTCTCGTATTCTCCGCGGGGCTGGAACACGCTCTCCTCTCCTCGAGGTGAAAATGGTACGTCTGCACGGAGCGAGCGAAGAAATTCCTATGCGTGGTCACGCGATCCTCGAGTTATCCTTCACCCTAAAATAAGTCAAGCCTCGTTTGCAGACATCGGGAATAGTTGTTCATTTGTTGAGCTTCCTTGCTTTGCTTTCTTCCTACGACTTCCTTCGCGAGAGACGCGAAAATCGCGATCAGCACGTGCTTCTATGTCTCGCAGAGGGTGAAAATTATTAGCACAGAAGCGTTGAAAGTGACAACAATGTTTACAACAGCGTTCCTCCGAATTTTCACTTGATGTTAACACATCAATTGTAACGCTTAGTTCCTAGGCCTTGACTTTTGCGGTACGATTTTATGACTTTTTATTGCTGTTTCGACGTTGAATTTGCATAACTTTTGAATAACTTCTTTCGACGCAGAGTTCGTTAGTTCTGTGAATGATATGCGACTTCCGAAGCAATTTTCACTTCGAATTCAATATTTTGATATTATTTCGACGTAGTCAACGCACCGTGGTACATCCGCAACGAGGAACTTATTAAAGACTTAGGAATCCCAACAGTCAAAGAAGAGATAGATCGATAAAAATGCGGAAAATACAAAATCAGAGCAGATAATCACCCAAATGATCTAGCCAACGACCTACACAAAATATCAATACCAAGGAGATTGTATAAAACCCATCCAATCCATTTACTAATGAAAGAACAGCCAAGCTAACAAAATACCCAAATCAAATACGTTCCAGTGGGAAACTATCTACGTGCTAACCAAACAAAATGCTAAAAAAAAATTAACGAAACGTTCACTGAGAAACAAACTGTTAATTGCGAAACGGGGTTAATAAAAAAAAAAAAAGAAAAGAAAAAAAACGTGCTTCCTCGGTCTGGCACGTTTCACCCAAAGAAATCTGCAGCATCGAACTCGCAGATTTCTCGAGGAATGAGAATATTGGAGCGCGGTATCTCACGCGAAATATATTATCTTTCGTGGGTTGTGCCTAAGCGGCGTCCTAATGCCTTTTATCGGATAAAGAGCGTCGAGGAGCAGAGAAAGAGTCGAGCTGGGAACTGCCGTAAATCGTCCGAACCGCGGAGTCCACTTGAATTCGGAGCTGCGAATTTCCTGGCGGGCTCTCCCCGTGAAACCGACGACAGTGAAAAACCGACGTTGAACGTTCGCCGAACATGGAGATTTGCAAGTGGTAAAATGGAGGGAAAGGGAGCCGAGCGATAAGATCGTCGCCGACTGATAGAACAGGCGCGCCTCTTTAAAACTGTTGCTGGCCATCCGATGCAAATGAAAACAAAGACGTGTCTCTCTCTCTCTCTCTCTCTCTCTCTCTCTCTCTTTCTCTTTGCGTTCTAATGCACACCGCGTTCGGGTTGAATCGTATCTGAACGAGAACGGGAGCGCGAACAGTGGCTCCGTCGTCGGTTTCGGTCGAAGAAAGGTCGCGTGTTATTCGCGCGATATCTTCGCCCCGGGATCTTAATAGAGGATTTAATGGAATTTATTAGAGGCTGAAATCGCTCGTTGAGATTACTCGGAGCGCGGTTGAAGGAATAACGAGGTTGGCCGTGTCGTTTTTTAATTCCTGCGAGACGATTCCCGGCTCGTCTCGCCAGGAAATCGGCGAGTTAACTCGCGACTAGAGAGTGGAAGGAGTTCAATGGTACATTTATCGGTAATGTTTATGGAAACTCGAATATGTTTTTCTACCACGACGATAGGTACAACGGTAGGTACAACAAACAATCGAGTCGCGCGCGCAAAAAAAAAAAAAAAAAAATATTGAATGTACAATATTATTTTAACTGAAAGAATAGCTACATTTTCGCGTTTCTATCGCGTTTGTATCGGCAAAATCCTCTCGATGGCAGAGTTCGCTAAAAATTCGAGCGAACGAAAATCGAGGAGGACAAAGGAGGCAGATAACGGTGTCAAAATCGCGAAATCCTCGTAATTCATGAAAGAATTAGCTTTTTTCTTTTTTTCTTTCTATTTTTTCGCTTGTCGACTGGCTCGATTATTCCGCGATACCGGTTAAATCGCGAATTGAATATTATCTCCGCGGCGGATATCCAACCCTCCCCGCACGGGGCAACTCTTCGAAACGAATCCGGGAGCGACGTCCGTGTTTGTTTAGGCTCAAAGCACAGAAGTTTATTTTCTGCTCTCGGTGTTTTTCCGATCTGTATACCGCGGAATTTCACCGCGCGGATTCTGAAATCCCCGCGTTTTCATTGAAATAACAAAACGAACCGAACCATTCCCCAAATAGACCGGATTCCAGTGTCGGTATTACATTGATTCCTCGTGTCCTTCTTCCTCCTCTCTCCCTCTCCCTCTCTCTCTCTCTCTCTCTCTCTCACTCAGTTGCGTACGTAATTCTTCGTAGCAACGATCACATAAATTTGAAGCGTAAGAAGAAAAAAAATTGAGACGTGATACAGTAGTGGACCGAAAATGGACGTTTAAAAGAGATGACGTTTTAATTTTCTGTGAATTGGCATCGGAAGGAAAAATGGGGATAGTGGTGATAAGCGACCAACACTTACCGAATCGAAAAAGTGCGGCACTACTGTGGTAACAAGGTTTCGAGGGCCATCAATTTCGCCGCGATTGCAAATAAAAGGTTTACGCTGTGGTCAACCTTTATTACGCGAGTCGATAGCTCGTAAAGCGGTTCGAGTGCTCCTTGGTCCTCTGACGGACGGTTCACAACGCATATACACTTGATATTAAAGCACGGTACATGACTCGCAAATGGACACGCATTGTCGAGGAGCTTCACGATCGTAAAACGAATCATAAAGACGCATTGACGACCAGATTGCAGTGCGAACGAGACAATTGCGTGACACGAGTTACGATAAATTCCAGAAAATTTTTGAAAAGAAATACAAATCTAAAGATAAATTCCACGTAGAAAAAGTCCTAAATAATAATTAAAAAATAATAAGTTGGAGAATTTGAGGCGTAATAAACTCAATTCGTGATGTGTTACAAGTCCTCGAAATCATACTTCCCTCTTCGATACTCAAAAAAAAAAAAAAGAAAAAAATTGTGTGAATGTGTACACGATAATTGAATCGTCGCGTAGTACTTGAGCAGCCACTCTATAACCGCTTAAAAATCGACCGAAACCGATACAACCGAGACAAATCGAACCAAAAAATTCCCATTCTCGTGCTTGCGTACGAGATAAATCTGTAAACTGTTTTCATGTGCATGTTAACCCTTTGCACTTCTGAGGGGACATCGTACTTCAATTTAATCAACAGCTCCTCTTTTTTACAATTTGCTAACAATTACGACGAACGTATATATTTGGTGTCGTACGATGCGACGTGTAATAGTATAATATCTGAACAGACGCCTACAGTGAAAGCTATAATAACGACGCAAGAAGAACAAAAGTATTTCAGAAGAAGAAAGTTCTGAATTGTCACTCGTTGGAATAACTCACATAATTCGGAATATAATTCACACAAACTAGACTTCTTATTGCTTCTCACGAAAGTTTAAGAAATGATGGATGATGTTATATTTCCGCAGATTGAAACTATGTATCACTTGTTCTAGCGAATCCGCAATGCACGTTGATGATTGCTTTAAACTTCATCTCTGATGAAAATCACACGTTAGAAAGGTATAATCAACAAAATTTCGTATTAAATACCAATGCTCTATCATTTTATTTGATGCTTCGTAAATAAATCGCTGGTAGATGATACAAAAAAAAAAAAAGTTTGTCGAGGGCAAAGGGTTAACTAATTAATATCGTCAACGAACGACGAAATTCAAGCGACACGAATCTCCCTTTCCTTTTCTTTAAAGCCTTGCCCCGTCCTTTGGTCGTAAATTTCTTGTGTTCTTTAACTCGGCGGTTTAAATTTTTCATCGTACGGTTCTAATGTAAACTGGACGTTCGTTTAAAGAATCGTCGGGGAAATAAAAATCCAGCCGGCGAGTGCATCAGACGCGCGTGCGTATGCGCCGCGATAATTCTAGCCGAGATTAATGTCACTTCATACTTTCCGCGCGCTACATAATGAAAATTGTCTCCACGCCGGGCATTAAAAACCATGCCCTACGATATTTAATGACCGGCGCTAAATTTGTCTCTCCTTTTTTTCTCTCGTCGCCCGCTCGCGGCAGATTCATCAGGATTTGGAAACAATATGCGATTACGTGTATAAATCGTTCCGATAAATTCCCGCCGCCGTTGCTTGTTAACGATATTCACGCACGCTCGCACCGAAATTTCCATTTACCTCGCGGCCAATATGCACGATCGAACAAATATCGCATTTACAGTTGGCATTCTACTTCGTTAAAGTGTACCATCCGATCAACGGAAGAAAACAGAGCATCGATCTCGAGAAATTTCGCTTTATCAGGTTACGTTTTGGTTAACAGTCGAAGAATTGTCCCTCAACGATCGTTACGTAATGTAAAACTCGAATCCCTTCGTTAGCCAAATTTACTATTCACGTCGATTTTCGTATATTACGCGAATTTTATATGTTACAGTACTGTGAGTCATGTTAAATTGAAATATCTGCATTGTGTACCGTGACATTTCATCTTTGCAAAATATCATGCCTATGCTTGCTTACTCTTTACTTGACAATGTCATCTAAATTTAATATTCTGCGAATGCCAAATCATTAAGGGCAGAGCAATTCTTTTAAATTTTCTTCTTCAAACCCTTTCAATTTCTTTAAATTCCTTTAACGATCGAAGAAGAAAAGTTCTTGCTCTTTAACATTTAACAATGTTGAAAAAAATCGAACTGCGAGTCATTCCGCTTGAACAAAACTGAACAACGTTGATCGCCAGTGACCCGTCGTTGTGCGTATTAACAATCAACGCAGCGCATACTAGCGATAGTGCATTAGCAGCACCGACGTTGCTAATTACTCAGACGACGAAGTACCTATGATCGGAGGCAATCTCTGCGTTTTAAATGTTCATTCTTCCGAACGATCGCGCGATCCGTGACCCCGCGGGCCACAGACTGCAATTGCAACCCGGCAGGAATTACAATTCGCCTCGATTATCGGCGAGTGTAACGCCGGAGAATTTCCCCGAGCATTATCCACTGCCTCCGCCTGCCCTCCGCTGGCAATTAAACCGCGATACCCTCCGCTTCATAGAAAACGCGCGATTCCCCCACCCCTTGCCTGGACCAGTAAATCGACCAATAAACAGAGATTACGTCGATTAATTTAATAGCGAACTGTGTCGCCGGCGTCGTTCCGCCAAGTCTGTCTGCACGTTGACGTTTGCATTGTCAGCCTCGCTAATTGCCGGGACTTTGAAACTGCAAGATACACGCGTAACACGCGCGCGTGCACACACGTCAAAACGTGACGCGTGACACGTAAACGCTGATACGGTTGGATACAGAGGATATCGGATCACGTGTATATTCGTTTCGTTTCCACGTTGTTTTCAATCGGGAAGAGCGCCCCACTTGGAAAAGGAACGTGATGAATTTATTTATCGAATGTGTCGCCGCGCGACCTGGCCTTGCCTGGTGTAACGAGGCTGCGAGATTTCTTTCTCAACAATTGCCACTTACCGTCGCTAGAAACAGTAGACTCGCGATAAACGATAATAGTTGAATATATTTACTTTAAATTATATTGTTGGATTCCGTGCAATGGAATTGACACACTTATAATTTTCAAGAGGTTTATCGTTGGTTGCAATCGTGGTCGTGTGCAAGATCTATTGTCGAACTTTTGAGGAAAAGAATAGAATAGAACGCTGTTTGCTTCTTCTAAGCATGTCCTTATACGTTTATCAACGTCTCCAAGTGGAAGGGGGAAGAAGCATAGATGACCAACTACTGGATCTTGCCTTTATGACTAACTATTCACAGTCCACTTTCATGTGGACTGTTACTAACTCGTTGTCAGTGTTTGCACGGATTCAATATTGTCCGGGTCCATCCAACAAAATTTATCTGGAGTTTAAACTCGAGTTTAAATATTAGTTTTTCCTTCGTTACTTGTTGCACTTCGATCTGTTCAATCAGTCATCGATTTCTCGGGAAATTTCGTTCGAACAAACGAGGAATAACGTGCGTGAGAGCTCGTTTGCAAGAACCACTCGAGATCTACACGTCATAATTAACGTCGTAAATCAGGCATTTAAAAGCAACGGTAACTATGGCATGCATCAGCTACCGCGGTCCCGTAGTTACGCGTGTACAATCGCCGTGGCTATCATTGCGTAACGCGCGTTCTATGAACACCCCGTAACTGTCCACTCGGAGGGCATCGCGCGTCCTTTTAGCTCCCACGGGTGCACGCAGGATTTCGCAGGGGAACGGAGAGGAACGCGCGCGGAGAGAGACGATAACTCGGTTGCGAGTTGCCAGCCGCGTCACAGGAAAATAAGAGGGACTTGTTATTAACGTCGAAACCTTTCACCGCCCTTCCTTTCTCCCTTTTTGCCTCCTTTTATCTTCTGCTTCTGCGGCTGGTGTTATCCTACGACGGGGTTAGCGTAGCATCGACGAGGAACGAGCGGATCGTGGCAGGATAAGATCGAGCTTATTCATCAGGGATCGACGAGAGGTTTCATTTCGTTCGAGTGGAACGCAGCTTCTATTGACATTAATCAATGCCCGTATTCGTCGATCGTGTGACACATTTCCCGTATTAGCCGTTGTCACGGAAAATGACGATTTTGCACCATTATTTACGTGAGACGTACAAAAATGATTCCAAGCATCGAATTTGGCTTAACTTACTTCGATCCCATGGAACAAAAGGTTAGGTTTAGGTTTAGGCAAATGTTATTGACAATAATTGCAGCAAAAAAAGAATCAGACGCGATTATTTTAGTACAGTTATTCCATGCTATGAAATTTTATTTTGAATGAAAACCTTAAAATGAAAAGATGTGACGAATGAGACGCATTACGAATGCAAGAAATGTGATGTAGGATTATGCATTGATCCATGTTTTGAATTATACCATACCTTGCTAGATAATTTAGATATCATGAAATAAAGCTTAAAGTTACTGTGAAATTTTTACCACGTGCATTAACAATTCAAAACACAAAATAAATGATGGTTCAATTCGTGGTTTGACTGCTTCAATATACTTTCTGAGGTATGCACGCTGACGAATACGTATTTCTGGGAATTGTGCTCGCGTGACATTTCCGGTACGCATGTTAGTTTATAACACGACAATTGTTTTCCTTTTTCTTTTTTTTTTAAGGAAACAAACTGTCCACAATCTGTCCTAAAATCAACTAAGATTTATGGAAAATTTGATTGTAAATTCTCCAAGTTGGACGTGTGAAAATCTTTGATTCGACCTAAGCTAACTTCGATCAATAAATACATAGTGCAATTATTAATTAAGCATGAACGACGCCGTCAAAGTGTTAAAAAAGCTGGCCACCGTGTAATTTCGGAGAGATACTCTGCCCGACTAATTCTCGTTCGATCGGCATCGCCATTGTCAGTTCTTTTCTCTGCCGCTCGCTCGGAAAGAACGATACCCCGAGAGCGTAGGAATCGCATTTATAGCTGATCCCGTTACGAAACAGTCCAACCATTAATTCTATTAGTCGGACAATCGTTATTCGGTTGACCGGCTCGCTTAGCAATCGCAATTAATCGTTCGTCACGTTGACGTCGGAGACGAATTGCTCCCTCTCGTTGGTCGATCGTTGGAGGAGATTAATCAACGATTTCCGTGCACGCGAATGTCGGTTGATGAGTCACTGGATATTTTTAAGTCTGGAACCCGTTATCGATAAGCATCTACGATGATGTTTACGAGCGATCGTACCCTCGTAATCTAGATCGTATACTCGTCGATCGATTCCATTCGAGCAACGTGATGTAAAACAAAACGCGAAATGCGAAAACACGCGACAAAATTTCCATCGATATCTGTATCCGTAACTCGCGGTTACGTAAGCGAGAATCGAACGGAAAACAACCCTTCCCCAAGCGTATTCAACGCGCCGAGCTGTTTATTTTCGTTTAAACGTTCACAAGACGGTGAGCTATCGGCTATTCAGATTAACCGAGAGAAGAGTCATCAAGGGTGTGGAGTAACTTTCGGAATAGGCAATGAAGGATATTCGGCGCGGTTACGGCTCGTATAAAATCTGTTTACACAGCTGGAAAACACACCTCGGTGGTCGACGGAAGTGCCGCGAGCGGCTAAGCACTCGTTGGCTCCGACAGCCATCGCCTCTGGAATTTTATTAGCTGGAAGAGAGAGAGAGAGAGAGAGAGAGAGAGAGAGAGAGAGAGAGAGAGAGAGAGAGAGAGCGTGGGNCGCTCTCTCTGACTGTCTGAGAGATAGAGAGAGAGAGAGAGAGAGAGAGAGAGAGAGAGAGAGAGAGAGAGAGAGAGAGAGCGTGGGGGGAATTTGCATCAGATGCTCGAATCTTTTGGTCCTTTTGTTGTTCCAGATATATTCAGCCCGGTCTGGTGGAAAGCGGCCACCGCCATCCTCCCACACCGCCACTCCTATCTCCTGATATATCCAAGCGAATTTATCAAGCGCACGCACAAGCCCTTCGCCAAAATTTCCCGATTTACGGCCAATTGTTGGGCTTTTATTACGGCCATTCGCCGGGAGAAATTAGCCGGGAGAACTTTTAACGATAACCCTAAAAACTGATCGATAGCGCCATCTAGTTTCTCACCGACCTCCAGCGCTAATTCTCCACGTCGTCATCGACACCGTGAAATTCATCTCGCAAGATTCTCTCGAACAGGAACTTCTGTCACTAACGTACCCACAAATTTTCGACGAATCTGTACGTGTAAGATTCGTACGATATTAAAAAAAGGAAAATTTCACTTCGATTCTACTCGAAGAGGTGTCACTCTTCGCCAAAGCCCTGTCGCGTCGAAGAGGAAAATCTGCGAGTACACCGGCGGAGGATTTAAGTGACTTGAACTTATGCAGCGAGACACGAAACGAGAGAGGAAAGAAAGTAATAAGAGGATACACAGCCTATGGAATATTCACTTTGAATTAACAGACGCGATGGCCTGTAAAAAGGAAATATATATACTCAGGCCGCGCGGCGGAGATGGGTTGCGCCAACAACCGTGGAATCTTACGGAGCTTTACACCGACCATAAGACGGCGCTGTATTTTATTAGCCGAAGAAGATGAAATTTGCATGAGATCCCTGAACTTTCATCCCTGTCGCCCCATCCCCCCACCCCCTGACTTCGCGACTCCAACCTTTGGTGGACTCGCGTAACATCGCCGAGTTACTCCGCTAAGTTACGGGCCGAACTTTCCGTTGGCTTTGCAGATTTATCGCGCACGCACGTGCAATAAGCGTCGGATAGAGAAAGAGGCACGGCCGACTGCTTCGAGCGGATAACTACCCGGATGAAGCCACGATCCGATACACTTGGTGCCGAGTGACAGAACGACAGAGAACTATTTACACTTTCTTGACAACCTCTGTTACTCGTATTATTCCGCAACAGTCTGTGGATGTTCGCGCATTCGTCGAAAATTCTAAAATGCGTTTATATATATTAACGGTCGAGACTGCTGTACGAAACACGTCGACGAAAGGCAAAAAGTCGATCAAACGAAAGTTGTACGTAGTTCAACAAAAAAAAAAGAAGAAGAAAGAAAAATCGGAAACTCTCGTGTCCGCGAATTGAATTGAAATTGCCAATTTTGTTCGCCCGTGTGCGTCTCGAACAAATACGCGATAGTTCCTTCGTACCTCGAAAATTTCAATGTTTTTTTTTCGCAAATTCTTTCGCCTGGAACGTGTCTTTTTAATTACGTTCGCAAAAATATGAGTTTGCACGAGCATCGGGCGCAGTTTGTTCGTCGCGACGATCAGACGAAAAAAAAAAAATGCATCCGGCGTTTAGATCGGGAAACTTTTTCACGATCGGCTCGAAAACACTCCATTTGTACTTAAATTGGAAAGTGAATGATAACATGGGGAAAAAGTATAAAAAAAGAAAAGAAGCAACGATCACCGTCGAGCGTCGACATCCTCGTACCCATTCGCGATTCGTAACGATGGCCCTCGTCACAATTTTACGCGTTCGTTATTACAGCCGATTTACACGCGAATCTCTCTCTGCCGTTATTCCGTCTAAAATATGAAGGATGGATTAATTTATCTTACATCCGGCCAAGTATCCGCAATTACCGAGAAGAGGAGCCGGCGTTCGACGTGCAGCAAACTCCAGTTTGTCGATGTAATTATATTAATTTATTCCTTTGTGAATACTTCTCGAGTGAGCGGCTTCTCACAGAGAGACGTACGAACGGGCGAACGTTCCGTTGGAACCGCCGAAGAATGGTTTCAACGGGCGTAACAGCCATACCTCTCGCGATTAAACAGCGAAGCGCGTGTTTTTCCTATCGTTTCTTTTTCATTCATAACCGAGAGAACCTTTAATACCGAAACGTTGCCGTAGCTGGACGATTTACGCGTGGACGAGCGTCTGCAGGAGAATCTCCAGTTACGAGTTTAGTATACATACCTGCCTGAAGAGAATATCGCGCGATTAAAATTACACTGGCACAATACTTACGTTATTATTCGACGAGTGAAAAAGAATTAGTCACGCGTTAATTATTCCCCGCGATTCTACGACGTAATTATTCACAGCCTGTGCCACGTTCGAAAAGCTCTATAGCACGAAAGTGTAAACGAAGCGAAGAGAATGGAATTTAATTCACCGCGGACGAAGATATAGAGCGTCGGACCCCTCTCTCTCTCTCTCTCTCTCTCTTTCTCTCTCCTTCCTCGCATTCGGAATGATTCGCGTCCGCGTCGCGTGGACATTCATGAGGTGATATCCAGCCCTCCCCTCCCCGAAATTTTATTGAGGCCGATAAATTTATCGCGTACGCGCACACGCGCCCGCGATTATTCCGAATGCATGCGGACGGGCAGATTAACGAAATCCTGACCGAAGGGGTGAGCGTTGGCGCGTGATTCTTTTGCATTTTCCGTCGAGTGGTTTAAGTGGCCCCAAGGGCTGCTTCAGTCCGAACGGCTCTGTGCACGGGAACAACACTCGTCGAAACCACGGGGGACTTCCGCTTTAGAAGGACTGTTTAAACTTTCATCCCCCCGCGTCAACACTCGATCTCTCTCTCTCTCTCTCTCTCTCTCTGCGCGAAAAGAGAACCTGGCTTTCTAACGGGGATTCTTCACGATAAGGAACCGAGTGTTGGAAATTAATTGCAAGATAACTCGATTAACGAATGTTTGAAATAAACGATAAACCGAGTTAGCCAGCAGTGGAATAAACTTGAGGTTATGCAGAGTCGTGTGCGAAGGGAATTCTTCGTTTCTTCGATGGTTGGAAACACGTTAGTTTTAAATACAATGGGTACTCTCGTTAAGGGATCTAGGTCACGACTGACGAGCAAACGTCAACAAAAATGTTGTAACAAAAATTTCGTATGAAAGTAACTGCTACAATATCTATGGCCGTAAGAGAGAACGTCGCGTGTTGCGATTTCGAAAGGTTTACCTTCGTGCGTTAATTGAATCGTTGAGCACGGAATTCATTTAATTTGTATTTACGGCGAAGAAATTTAAAAAAAAAGCAAGCAGATATTCAACGACAAAGATTTGTGTGACGAAAACTTTAAATGACGATACTTATTTTAAAAGTGACATGCGACGTTTTTTCGTACAACTACAGATATATTTCTAAAGTTAAGGAGCCAGTCAATACAAGTTATTTTATTAAAAGTGACAAATATATTTTTCTTGTTGAAACTTTATGAAACAGTTTAGTTCATGTCACAATAATTATGTTGTAATGATTATGTTACAATGACTAAACTGTTAGAAATAAATTATCTCTAATGAAAAGTAACTTGCACTGACTGACTTCTAAGCTTTCCGTATGTTTATTAACAGTAAAATTAAAATATAAAACTCGTATCAGAGAAATGAAAGTGCAAGGAATAAATAAAAAAAAGTTCGTAACAAAATAGAGGAAAAAATTTTACATGTTACACACATCGTACGAATCATTGGTCATTTTTGTAGATCCAGTGTTAAAATCAAATCCAGTAAAATAATCATATGACTAAAAAAAAAAAAAAAAAAAAAAAAATGATCGTCGCTTAAAGACGTTGAATTTTTAACAAAGTT
>NW_025110215.1:1756187-1758964 GCF_011392965.1 Frieseomelitta varia | reverse complement strand
TACATGTTTTTTTTTTTTTTTTTTTTACGTGGCACTACGAAAGAGCCAGAGAAGATCTCAGAGTGATTGAATTAAGGATCTATCTATCCACTCGTAATTGGTATCTTTTCCGAAAGATTACACCCCGAAAGGCGTTGCCAAGCTAAGAACTTCTAGCCAGTCCCGGAACATGGGAGTTCTTTTCGAACTTTCAAACTTTGGAATGGATTACGGACAGCGATATCGAAACACGGACTAAGATAGATTAAACCGCGGTATGTGAGCTCTCTTCTAATACTTTGCCATCCGATTCCACTCCATTATGTTCGATAAATGATATAGAAATAATAATATTAACAATATTGGTAAATATATATTACTTGAAAAAGAAAAGAAATACGAAAAGAAAAAAGAAAGTTGTTACTGATCTTTGCAAGTTCGCGAGAACGTATTCGATATTAAATCCATCTTATCCATTTACCGCAACGAGTACAGTTGCGAATGTGAATATATTCCTGCAGTACGTCAAAAGAGGGAGGAATATTTACGGAGAAGAACTTTTGTGCAACGACACAGAGCTCGCCCTGTCACGGGAAGATGTTTCCCACCGAAGACAGTTCCCCCTCTCCGGTTGAAGACGTGGAAAAAATTTTAAGACCAAGCTTCGTGGCTTCAAACAGCGGAGGATATATTTTTAAGAAACGAGGGTGACCTCGAAACTCCTCCGCGCTTCCATCAAGGGGAAAAAGGCAAGAAAGGAAAGGGGGAAAGAAGGAGGGATAAAAAGAAGAAAGGATATCTGCATCGCGTGCAAAGTCTCTCCCTCGGCTTCGTACCGCTTTTCCTACCGCGTCATTTGTCCGTATCGTCGAAAAGCAAGGGGAGAAAAGATCTCAAGCCGAACGTATCGTTAATTCATCCCCTGTCCGATTGAATTCTTAAAGATCGTTTGCAGCTCCTTGTCTCGCGTTTATTCGCGTGCAGGAACCGTCGAGCAAACGCCATGAAACAGTACGTACGTCATCCTTTTGCCTCGAGGTATCCGTTCGAATTTTTACGAACAACGTCGACAGAACCTCGAGTTCGATGAGTCGTCAAGATATCAGCAGGTTCGAGTCGTTACTCACGGTCGTTCGGCCCGACGATTTCCGCACGCGCGACACGTAATCGCGTATCTCGGTCGTTTCCTCTCTCTCCTTTTTTCCTTTTCTTCTTCTTTTTCTTTCTTTTTTTTTTTTTTTACGAGCCGAAACGAAGACGATTCCACCGCTGAGAATTCCACCGATCGAACTCTGATTCCGGCGTTGGTAGTCGTAAACCGATCCAACGAGCAGAGAGCACGTACTTACGTGTCGCGTAATCTAATAAAAAGCCGCGATGGCCCCGAAGATCGTTTCCACCGCAGGCACGAGATTAATCAGGTGAACACGATCTCTTGGAGACGAAAACGAGGGAGAAGCGAGAAAGTTAATTATCAGCGGCTTAATTGACGCGAAAGTTTGCGCTCCGTAATTAAGTTATCATCTCTGGCCACTTCTTTAATACGACTTGCTTCGCGTGAAACTATTCATTTACGCGCGGTGGTCGCCGACGGAGATCGGGGGGATCTCGTTTGCTTTCGTAATCGTACAAATCAAAATCGCAGCGATATTCGAGAATATAAATAGAGTTCTATAAAAAAAGAAAAATTTACAAGATCTGTCTTGTGTTCAGAATCACCCTGATATCGAAGACATCGATCACCGATTTCAATGAAATTTCGCATATATTATACTTGGAATTGCTATCATTGTTAGAATGAAATGTTCGTTCATCGATGCTCTCAAAAGTATTTCACGCCAGTGTCAACTGGTCCATCGGTAAACAACTTGTCTGCACAATCAAAAGGCACCATCATCAATTAGAATTCCCATGAAGCAAACTGAAAACAAGAAGCAAACAACAACGAGAAAGAGACAGCGAGAAAGGGACAAAGAAACAAAGAAGGATAAAGAGGAAGGCAGCAAACGTGTCTGGATAACCATTGGAAATTCCCGTGTATCCCGCGGGATTCGACGACTGCGGCTCTGTATTTACCGTGGCGACGAACCCGTCAATATTTTAGGACAAGCTACGTGATCCGAAACTAGTTACCGGCGGTCTCCATTGTGTTACAAATGCCGGCAGGATGTCGACGAGCAACGTCGGGGGATGAGGACAATGTAGCGGTGCGCGAAACCGGAAGCTAAACGCCATCGCGACCGGGTCAGTTTCGCCGTGGGTGCACGGTGCGTGTGCGCGTCCCGTCGCGCCGCGCGTGTCGTATACAAATAAAGTCGCTTTACATTTTTATGGCAACGCGAATATACATATATACAGGGTGTTTCGTAACTTATGGGACCCACTTCGCGAGCTGATTGCACGCCTAAAATGTAATGAAAAGAAGTCATATAAATATATGTCCTATCTGTCTTCGTTTATGAGATATAATGAATCTTCCGTTTTCATTACTTTTACAAAAGACGCTCGAAATGAGCAGCTTGCATTCGAAGACAAGCCTGCACGCGTCTTGTCATAGATCTGGTTACTCTCTCTATCGTTCCTGGTGTTTCTCGAATTTGTCGGAAGCCTTGCTCTATTCTATATCGTAGTATTCATTTTCAATCGATGCTGCGTATACGATAGATTTTAAATGTGAATGAAAATCTAATGGATTCAAATCCATGCAATAGGATCTTCACGACCAATCCATTTATTTGCAAAGTGTTGATTTAAAAATTGCCTAGCCATTCGGCTAAAATGCGGCGGAGCTCCATCAT
>NW_025110215.1:1699250-1755786 GCF_011392965.1 Frieseomelitta varia | reverse complement strand
GACTGGAACTTCCTCTAATATTTCGTGTAAACGCGTGCTCAAAAAATCAACGTACTTTGTGCCTGTTGGTTTTCCATCAAGGAAAAAAGGTCCAATTAAAAATTTATCAATTATTCCTGCCCATGCGTTTAAACTAAACTGACGTTGATATCTTGAATGTATAATAACATGTGGGTTTCCTTCATCCCAATTATGATTATTATGAAAATTGAATGTACCATCGCTGGTAAAACTAGCTTACTAGAGTTTGCTCTGTTTATAAAATTCATTACATCTCATAAACGAAGACAGATAGGACATATGTGACTTTTTTTCATTATTTCTAGGCGTACAATCAGCTCCCGAAATGGGTCCCACAAGTTACGAAACACCCTGTATACATATACATATATATATGTACATATGCATATATAGCGCTGTTATATTTATTTAAGACTGACTTCTGACTGTTCCAACGACCCGATAAATATTTAAGCAAACCGTGCCCCGGTCCGAATTACTTTCAAGCGGGAAACCAGAAAGGGAAATCTTCGAGGAAACGGCAAAGGAGCGCGTGACGCACGACCAATCTGATAAACAACGTACTTTCATATCCATATCGTATATATCGTGATATATATCGCCGGCCGGTATAAAGTCGACGGTAAACTCGAAACGAAGTTAATGGACGGCCGTTTTTCACGGAACTCTGTGTCCCAGGATGATGTAACCGAAAAAAGAGCGCACGTGCGTGGCAAAATGAAGGGGGATGGGGGAACGTTGACTCGTGACGGGGGTGTAAAAGCGTTGCGTATGAGATTGAGAGATACCGATAGCGACAGCTGTTTTAGCCACGAACGTGCCTCGTTGGCATGTAAATCGCGTTCGTTCACGTTCCACGCTGTCTTCCGCGTTGCGAGAACGATAAGAGATCGGCTAATTCGTATCTGCCTTTACTTCGTTTTAATTAGATTCGCGGCTTGTCTTCGCGGAACTCCACGTTCCAGTAAAAACCCTTTTTTTATTGAGCGCGGCACGTCTGCTAACTCTTTCGATACTAACGACGAATATAATTATTCATAAAGAGTTTCAATTTATATTACACTTCTGTAAATTACGTTTGCATTTAATTCTCCCGTTGTTGTGTGATTTGCGACGCAACTGTTTATGTGTCTGCACTCGTTTCGAAATATCTCGTTATCTCGCAAAATTATGTTATCAAACAATTTGATCGAAGTATTATCACTGTAACACGCGTTGAACTATGATTTCTTCCCACCTAATTGATTACATCGCACGGCAAAATTTAACTTCACCCCCGGTGCGGTGAAGTGGCGTTCGCGTCGTAGCTACATATCGGCGATTAAACTTACCATTCAACGGGAGAGTACGGTGGCCGTAACGAAAGGGTTAATCGCAATCGTGCACGTTTGCTGGCCGTTTAAAGCAGCGACAAAAGAGATGTACGATCTACATCTATAAGAATCTATATCTGTGTCTATCTGTATCGAAAAGAAGAAAGTCATTCTTCAAGAAGCTTCCAAAAACTTCCCCTCCCAATTATTCGCAGAACACTGAACAGACCAGTTCCCCGGCGCGGGACCGCCGCGTATAGTTGTCCCGCGTAACCCACCCCCGTGAAAATAAAATGAGGCACGGCGTATAAATAACTTGGGTTGGTTTACACAGAGAAGGATCTTGCATCTCTCGTCTCCGAAGATCGATAGAGCGTTTCGCGTTGCTCGGTTGACAGGAACCGCGCGGGACCGTGGAAATAGGGGAGGAAAAGAAAAAAAAAAAAAAGAAAGAAAAACGCGGCGTAAGAAGGGTCTGGCGGAGCTAGGAAGCCCTGAGCGGATGTTGTACGCGTGCACGCGTGCGTTGTACACCAACGAAATAACGTATAAACTCGTGGAAAGCGCGGAAGTATTATTTACAGATAAAACCTCGGCGCAGAAATGGAGCAGCGGAGGCGCGCATCCACGGGTTCTTTATGCCGGCACAATGACTCCGGCGTCCTTTTCATGGGGGGAGCCATTACTATCGTCGACGGCGAGTGTATCCGTGGAGGCGAGCCCGCGCGACTTCCCCGGAAGAATCCTGTAAACGATCCGGAACGAGTCGACGCTTTTCTGTATACACACTTATATTTATATATATATATATATATATATATACACACACAAGGTGCCCCATGAAGCTAAACACGTAATTTTCTCTCAAACTATTCGCTATAGAGAAAAATGTTTCAAATAAAACTTACGTTGTTTCGGAGGGAAACGTCTTACACGATGGACACAAATCTTACGTAGACGGGCTTCCGAGATTTCAAGCTGACCTTTGTCCTTTTTCTAAACGGAACTGTATATTTTTGAGTTCACAAACTTGTAGCTGACGTCAGGGCAAATTCAACAACCTAGGTAACGTTGGTGCTGACAGTTGCGAGACATTTTTCTTGCGGGGTTCTCTAAAAAAAAATCAGAAAGGTTTCGAGAAGAAACCCACTACTCCTCATAATGTGAGAAATCGTGTGAGGGACGCACGCTAACAAATTACTTCCGAAACAATGGAAAGGGTGCACAACTGTCGTTTAGAGATAGAATAAAATCAGTGTATTAACGCCTAAAGTCACCACGTCGAATATCGTAGATAAGAAACGATCTCAACGAAGGTAAGCTTTGAGCAGCGTTAATGTTCAGGACTTAGGTCGCTGAATTCGCAAGACTGTGAACTTAAAAATATACATTTCCGTCGAAACAAACAAAAGTTACCCTAGTAACGAAGTTTTATATGAAACATTTTTCTCTACAGCGAATAGTTTAAGAGAAAATATCGTGCCTCACATATAATAATTTCCTCTACATATAATAATCTGTATAATACAACGTACACGTACAGACGAGAAGATGTAATTTCGTTCGCGGAACGGCTTTGCGCGGAAAATTAGATGCCGATGCGACGATGCCATTGTTCCACGCGAAATTAACAGAAAACCGGAGCGAAGCTCGGGATAGCTCGGTCTTCGGGATAATTGTAATTGGAACGGAAATTTGCTGAGTGATCGGACCGGTCACAGCGACGAAGGTCTTCGGCTGTTGGCCGAATCGAGCGAATTCCTCGCGTAGATGGGTTTCCAGATGAAATTTAACGATCATAGAAATTACGACATCGGGGCAACGAGCTCATTTGAATTTCGCTTTTCAACTTTCATGGAAAAAAGAAAAGGGAAAGAGTCACAGGGGAAGATAATTGGAAGGATTTACGACGATGGAAAATTGGAAGTCATCGTTCTCCGATCTTATTTACCTTTCTGCGATTTTTTTCTAATTTTCACATCGGACGCGCAAATGAACCGTCTCGCCGATATAAATAGATGAGAGAATTAAAATACAAACGCCACGGTTACGAGGACTGGGAGTGTGCGTGTAATAAGCAGGGGGCAAATTTTCCTAATTAATCGATCCTCTTTTTACAGGGCGGAGGGGTGAGGGGGATCGTTAATTTCCCCTTTCGAAGAGTATTCCATGAATTTCGCACGGTCACCGTAGCAGGAACGTCGTTCATTAAAAGGACGGCGGTGAACGATGCAATTTCGCGAAACTGCAAAATCAAAATCGCCAACTAACGAACTCGAGAAAGCGACGAGTAAAAGGAAGGATTGCACGAGGCCGGCGTAAAGTGGGAATATTGGCGAATATCTGCGCGGCGGCGGCCGCGTTGCTGGCCAGCCCTGAATATTTTCAGAGCCCGATTGAATGCAACTTCGGCTACACGCAGTTTCGAAAGTTTCCCCAGTTTCCTGCGACGCCGCTCGCGTTTTAGTTCGTTGATGAATTGAAACTAGCTCGTCCACGAAGCAAACCCTTCGGCGATCTTATTTCCCCTTTCGGGTACTATTCAAATTTCTTTTATTACACGGTGGCTACGAGATATGCATTTTTACGTACGTGAGAAAAACTTACAAAATAACAAGTAACGGTTCTGCAACACCATGTACTTGACAAGTCGATTTTCTATCAATGTCTGTACGTCTGTTTTGTTACACGTTCAAAGGCGTAATAATAAATTTACACGAAACTCCTCGACTCAATTTTGCATCGTTCAGCGATATCGTTCGTACGACTAAGGAAATGGAATCCGCAAAAGCGGATGAAAGGTTGATCGAAAGAGAAGGGCTTTTGCAAATATTATTCGCGGTCATCGTACGTACGGTACGTACAAACAGAATTCGAAAGACGAGAAGTATCAAAACGAAATCGTTCGTCGCACGACGACAAAAGGCTCGGAGTCCGGTTGATGGATTGTGAGGGAAATTTTATATCTGGCGAATCTGTAGATGTTACTGCAGATACGGCTAGTCGAGCGAAAATAGACTGGAGCTTACGAGCCATGAAAATTACGTACAGCGAGTCAGCCAGCGAGTCGACTACGAACCCTTCTTTGTCGTATCGTCCCCATCTCGCCAATCGAAATCTCGTTATTTCGTAATATTCGAGCCGTTCGATATTCGAATTTTCTCTCTCTACCTTGGTGGAACTATCGGGCGAAATGGTATCCCGTTTAAATCGGAACGCTTAATAAAATATTGATTTCCTAACGTAACACGCTTTCGCGTTGACTTTTAACATCCAAGAGATCTCTCGATGTGCCGTTATTTCGCAGATACCCGCTCTATTATTCCACCGGAATATAAAGCTCACCCATTCGCATTCGAAATTCGAACCTGGCATCCGTTAATTCTTTATATATATATATATATATGTGTGTGTGTGTGTGTGTGTGTGTGTGTGTCGCTTTATGCACAGTTCAGGCTTCTTTGCATAATCCATTCAATTTCCGACCACCACTACTGCTAAATTGACTCGATCCGACCGGGGCACGGATACTTCGTTAAAATACTAATTTTTTTGTGTTCCTGTATTCCCTCTTTTCATCGGATACGCGCGAGCACCGCCGAGGGAAATTCTTGAATTATTGATTCACCGGTACTAAGTGAGGAGGCTGCTTCAAAGAGCTACAACCAGAGCTACGGTGCAACCACCACCAGCTACCTTCACTTCCGGCAAAGATAAAAATTCTGCAAGCTCCGACACGGTGTAAGCAATCCCGGCTTACGTGCCCGCTCGCCTCCTACCGCAGTTTCAGGCACCCTTCGAGTTTTGTCTTTGCAAATAATTTACTTTCCTTTCTACGTGCACCAAGAGGGAAACTTTTTTTCCTTGGGTAATTCTTGGAAAATATCTTGGAAGTGTAAAACACCGCGAGGGAATATTTAACGCACGGCTTCACGCTAACGTAATCGTTTCTTGATCTAACTGTCCACGTTCCGCGTGATTTGCTCCGTTTTCCGAGTCTCAGTGCGTATGCAACGTATCGTTTCGATAGGTCTAGAATCGACCTTATATTTCGCAACACTTTGTATACGGTAGAAAAAAGGAGCGATAGGGGGGGAGGAAGAAAAATACGAACAGTGGAGAAAATTCTGTACCAAAGCTCCGACTAAAATCGCAAAAAACCGGGGACTATTGTCCTATGCAAAAGTGGATTTGCCAGGCCGATTTTGCAATGTTTCGAAACGCCGCGGCACCGGAAGAGAGCAGCGGCGACTTTTCGGGAGAGTGAACCGGTCTCTCTTCCGCGAATTTTCCACCGTTGGAAAAACAGAATCGGAGAGCGACGCGGCAGCAAATGGAAATCTTTGGGTAATCGGCTCGCGTGCCATGAAATTTGCATCGGGAGTGACGCGAGTTAATGCCGTAGGAAGCAGATTCCCGCGCGTTAACACCGGCTAATCCGGCGAATCGTGCGTGGTAAAGCGGACACTTGTCAAAGTGGAGAGAGGGAGAGAGAGAGAGAGAGAGAGAGAGAGACTTGGCGAGCGCGTACGCCCGCTAAATTAATTTTCTCTCGCGTAGCCGACTCATTTCACATTCCGACGGAACGGCTGACGCGACGCTGCGACCGCGTGTGTCCAGCTGCGAGCATCGTTTAAAGCGAACTCTCCCTCCCTCCTCCTCTGCCCGACAAATTGCTTAGGATTTCATAAAACAATTGCCAGCCCCGCCGCGCGGACGTGCTCGTTCACTTTCGCTCATCATCCGCTTCGTTCCGTTTGACGGACTTCTCGTCGTCTCCGGCAAGAATTTCTTTATTACTTATTATCGAAGAAAACACAGCGGAGAACGCTCGAATTGAAGTGGAAGTGAAGAGCTTTCTACAAACCTAATCGCAACGTAGAGCAAAAATGTCATTGAATTCGTTGTCAGGTCCGCTTTCACGCGATATAAAGAAAAATATAGCATTCTGCGCAGTTTAATGTGAGATTTAATATTAATATCAATTATTATTTGTTTATTAATGTTATTATTAATAAAAATATAGCGTTCGGTAGTGGTTTAAAAAAAATATAGCATTCTGTTTAAAAAATCTCAGAACTCGTCTTCCGTTCTTAAAAAATAATATTATGTAAAAAAAACAGTGCTCTTTGATCTTTCCGCAGAATCTATCGTTTACGAAAGAAAAAGTGTACTGTAGATACCTCAAATATAGAATTTCTTATCCATTTCGAGCTTCGTTTCGCGTTCAACTTGAGTTCAGCAATTCGATATTAATTTCCTGAGATACGATCGAGATTCTTTCGATGAATCAAGATCGATCGAGCAAATGAACGTCTTTAAAAGTTTTTTGAATAACTGCGATAAAGAGAGAATTTGATCATGCCGCGTTCGAAATACTCTCGCGAGATTTTTGCGGATATTCCGTTCCCAAACACCCGCACGAAAACGTTCTCTCGTTTAACTCGAACCGTGCATCACAGCACTGTTACAGTGCACTGACCGCTCTCGAAGAACGCGTACGTGTGTGCACGCATATTTATCGCCGTTCCTCCCTATTGCGAAACACGCACGCGTTTAAAATGGCAGTTTCCTAAACAACGTTAGTCACGCCTGACACTTCTTCGCTGGCTGGCTTCCACGACAATTTTATTCGCCTTTTATCGTCTCAACGCCAGCCATTTGTCACCGTGTACGTTTTGAAAATTGAAACATTTGTAAAACACATACTTTGAAATATTATGCCTGTATATATAGATATATATAGTTATATATATTATCTTTTATTGTGTCAAAGCCAACGGTATGTACCACTTGTGACATGGATGTGTTACAATCCAGCGTGGCAAGTTAGAAATGTCCAAACATTTGTGTTTGGAACTTGTAGGTATAGGCCACGATTTCGACTATGGTCTCAAGGCCCATAAGTCTCAAGGTTCAAATGGCCCATTCATTTAATCTCGAGTGAGACGATTTTCTGCACCATAGAGATTGTCGTGTATCGTAAACATGCAGGCAACGGGATAGTTTTCAGAAGATAACAATTATGTGTCATCGACCTTCTATATATTACACTTGACGATTGCTTTAACACTAGAACTACCAAGGACTAAAGCCTAGAATTTTCATCAGAGATATTAAAGTGAAAAAAGTATTTTATAAAAAAATCATTTAAACCTGTAAAAGTACACTGTTTTGCATCTGTAGTATATCTAAAAAAAAATTATGAATTAGTCGTTTTGACGACTTCGGTAGTGTTAAAGTCACATACTGGACAAATATAATCAACAAAATTTCATGCCAAATATACCATTTAAACGGAATGACTACATCGTTTTGTTCGAAGCGGTACTTCGCTCGCTATTTCGTAAATAAATTTAGGTAGATGATATAAAAAAATGTTTCCGAGAGTGAAGAGTTAAGCAACGTGTCAACAGTCTGTCGAGTTTGGACAACGCGCGCGGAGAAAATCCAAACGCACACACGTGGCAAAGCTCCTCCGAGACTCCGGACGATTAAATCGAATGTTTCTTCGGAGCGGAACAGAATGACGCAACAGAATCGTTTAATTGGAGAATGTTCGCAATCCCACAGAGATTTGCGAAGAAATGGTTCGGGCCAAGTGACGCGTAATCCCGGCCCCATTAATTCATCCATTAAAAATGAATATAACGTCGAAACGAGCTGAGGAACCAGCGCTCACAGCGTTGCATCCACGGATCACTCTAATCTCCGCATTATGCGTGGAAAGGTTCCAAGCTGCGTATCGACCGTCTCTCTCATTTTCTCCGGAAGAGACCTACGATCTCTCAAATCTCTCTCTCTCTCTCTCTTTCTTTCTCGTTATCGCTGGACAGCCGCGAACGCAAAATTGTACGCAGTCGTATAAGATTTCGGATGCGCCGCTTGTCGAGAAAGAACGAAACAAAAGGCCACTGCGCTACAGAGACTGCGGTAAGGTGATGAGCGGACAAAGACCGCGAAAGGGATGAAAAAGCGTGATAACGACGGCGATTGCACAAAGGGACGCGTAATCTGGCAAAGTCCGAGCCCCCGAAAGACAATTCCGCGCTAATTTTGCGAATCTACGTCCACGACGAAGGAAAAGGGGACGATAAAAGTGTCGAACCAGGTCATTTAACACTAAAGCTGTCAACAAAGCTGTCAATTCACAATTTTCTTGTCAGAAATTCGATGGATGTTAAGTTTATAGCAACCAATTCGTATATTTTGAGAATTATATATAATTATAATATAATATAATATTAATATTATAATTATAATATAATATAACATTAATATTATAATTATGATAATATATTCTAACATTATAAATATATTATTATTTATTAAATATATTATAAATAATAATTATAATATATAAAAAGAATTATATATAAATATATATTTGTGGCGTATGTAACACTAAAATCACCGACGATTAAAGCAAGTATAAAAAAGTGTCACATTATATTATAAAAAAATAGTAGGTAGAAAAATTTCGTAGATGTTTAAATGATTCTTCATAAAATGTATAAATGAAAGCTTGTGCACTACCCATTGTATTGTAAAGGTGGTTCTAGTGTCAAACAAGCCACAAATATAATTTTTAAAACGTCCGAACTGGTTGTTATAAAGAAATATTATTTTAAAACGATTCTCTCGTATTCTCATTGCTGTATACCTATTTGCATCGTTCGTTAAAGCTAAGAAAACCTCTTTTTTCCTTTTCACAGTATGATTTTCGAGGCCAGGCTAATTTGAGATACAGAGATATTTGAACATTGTACAGTCCATTGGATGTCTATTTCCGGTTATTAAAGGTCTTATCTCGCGAATGAATGTTGCACCGAGAATTCCGTGTCTTTCACCGACGAAGAACGATCCTCCGTGAAAGAGATTATTCTTTTTTTTTAAAGAGCTTCTCGAGCTCCCTTTTATCTTTAAAATAAAATAGAGAGAGATATCTCGGTAGTGAGGCGATAAGTTTCAGATTCGAATTTCACGAGATTTTGAGTGCTTCCTGTTAAAGAACCTCCTTCGGCCTCGTCTTTAATATTCCTTCGAAAAGAACCTTTCGCTTCGGCAACTAATTAGCGAAATAATCGCGATTGGCCGTAGTTTATTCGCAGCTCTGCAGGCTTCTATCGAATCACGAATAATCAAATCCAGCGTGCGCGGTAATTCTGAGAATATTTTTTACGCCAGATGGGAAGTAAATTTCCTAAGAAACAGACAACGTTCATTTTTCTTCGACAAAAGTTCTCTCGAACTCTCGGCGCTGTTTTACGGTCCAGCCGCGAGAACCGCGAGAAGCTTCTTAATGAAAAACTTTCGAAAAACGATCGCCACTAGTTACGGTTGATTTCTCGCGGAAGAATCGGCACGGTGAATCGAAAATAAGCCAACGAGAGGGAACACGTAGCAGCTAACACGCTGTTAGCCGGAAGAGAAACAGAGTATCGATGAATATCCCTGGTGAACGAGGCGCGAAGCGAATTCATGGAATTAATAAAGCGTAAAAATCGAGAGGTTCTCGAGAGGCGAACAGCCGATCCGGTAATCCACGCCACGTCAATTATCGACAGGCACGATTATAAATTGCAACCACCGGCTTCCTCTGCAACGACAGGCCGTAGTTCGCGACGCGTGAAACACGCTTCGGCCAAATCGTTAATTTAATCTTTCTAATCGACACGCGTGAGAAAAGTAGAGAATTATCGGTAGATTGTCCTTTCGATTTTTTATTCACGGTAGCTTCGATAGCAATTTACGTATCCGCTTGCGAATCCGTGTTACTTCAAGACGCACGATCTTCGTTTCTCAACTCTTTTTTTCTGGGAATTCTTGAATCTAATCAGTTTCGACGTATCTTTCTCTTCCATTCATTATTTAGAATCTCTTTTCACCAAATGCCAGAATCATTGGATATTTTACAGCTTTCAAGAAGAAGAGTGCTCAGTCTAGTTTGTTCCGACTAGGACAATTTGGTATTAATTTCTTACTCTCTGCTCCTCGCGCTCGACTAATTCTCATCTTGTTCACTTTTGTGTCGCGTCCTTTGTGATATCCTCATCCCGCGTTGTTACACGTCTTCGTATAAATTTCGTCTCTCCGTGCAAATAAATTTAATTTCAACGACGTTGTTTCATTACTGAAACGCGTGCGACTCGTTCCTCCGAGAAAGAACGGAACGAACAAAAACGTGTTCGTTGCCATTAGGCGAGGCGTCGTACCGAGAAACCGGCTAATAATCGCGCCGTTCGCGAGGAACAGAGAGAAGAGCGGGTCGGACGATTCCGTCGAATCGTGTCGAGCGTGAGAATCGTAATAAGTTAGAACGGCCAGCGGTAAGAAATTAGCTCGGCTCGTTTCTCTCTCCGTATCTTCGCTGGCCATCGCCGAGTGACTCGGTTCGCTCGATTGACCGTTTGATCGCGAGCAGAAAAAAAGAAAGGGAAGAGAGAGAGAGAGAGAGAGAGAGAGAGAGAAAAGAAACGGAACGAACCGCTAACGAGGGTATCGAGGACCGATCGAGCGGCTCGATTAGCCAGCCAACCTGGACCATCCAACCTTCTCCGAGGACTATGTCCCGAGCTTTTTATCGTTTCGCAAAATTTCAGCCCGATACGTCGGTCCGCCGACTTCATTCTCGATCTTTCTCCGATCGATCCACCTCCGTCTAACGCGATCTCCACGAATCGAAAGCAACAGCCGAAACCTCGAAAGCTAAAAAGTACGAACCGATTTTCCTACTTGTTACACGAACGGACGAAATCGATGGAATCGATTTCAGAGTGAGATGGACTTTTATCACCGACAAGATGTCGAGTTGCATCCGTAGACGATCGAGCGACGACGATTTAAAGCGAAATTTAAAGCGAAGCAACGGAAGTGGAGAGCCGCGCAGAGATCAACAGCCAGCTCATTACCAACGTTGAATCACAACGTCGAGCCAGAAGCGGAGCAACGTCTGGCGTAATTAGAACGAACGATGCGTTCAATTACGCCGCCGATCGGCCGTGCGCACGACGAGAATCGGAGGTATAAATAAGGCGGGGAATAACGAGAGGCTAGAAACGAGGTGAAGATCTCGTCTCGAGGAACCGATATCTCGGCGATCCGTTTCCCCGTTGAATGAAAGAAACCCATTAGAGGCGGCAGCGTGGACGGTGGTCGAAAGGCGTAACGAGGGTTCCAATTTCAATTCGGCTTTCACCTTATTAACAACGGCTGTTTTCGATCCGCACGATCGTCACGCCGTGCCGCGATCCCGCGAACGTGATACCGCACAGATCGGCCCGTTCCCCCGTTTTCCACCGTCGCTTTAATTTGTCAGTGTCCAGTCGATGTCCAGTCGAATCTGGCCGCCGATATCCCCGATAAAATTATGTATCGAACGGCACAACGCCATCTCCAAACGATCGGCCAACCGTGGCCTGTCGATTCGAACCTCGCAATCTCCGATCGAGAGAAACGACCGGAGCGTTCACATTGGATTACAGCTTGCGATGCGAGAATCACATCGAGCACGGAGTAATGCGAACAGAGCGTGCTACACGCCACACGAACGATCCTCGTTCGGCAATGATTTTATTAAATGTAATCGCGCGGCAGTCCGATGTACGATCGGCACGATACACGTACGTCTCGCGATACATATTTACTTGATCGTTTGTTCGCCAGCCGAGCGGCTGGTGTGCCTTTTGTTCCTGTTCTCGACGCGCTTTCACGTTCGATCGCGTTTCGACTAACTGATAGGCGCCAGGAGTGGGGATCTTTCGTTTCCATCCACTCCACGATAATCCTTTCGCTATGACGACCGACTATGATCACCCATTATTTTTCACCGTATCTTGTTCCGAGCTTGTTCTATCGATGATGCTTGGTTTCTCGCGGGCAAAGCAGTCGTATTCGTCGATTTCACGTCAGTTCTCGAGAAATGGTTAATCGTAGTTTCTCCGACAAAATCAGACGCGTTTTCGATAAACTTTCCCCGAAAAAAAAAAAGAAAAAATCAACGTTGAACATGAATAGAGTCGCGACTATCGTATCCTCATCGGATTTTCCTCGAAGGAACTAGGGGAAAAGCACGCCTTAAAGCACTCCAGTTGAAAAAAATCTGCAGACGCGCGGAAACTTTAATCACGTATCACAAGATTCAGCCGCGATTCCCATTCGTCACGCAAAAGCAGGAAACATTCAGGTTTTGGACCTGGTCTGCCATCAGCCTCGCTTTCGTACAGTTTCGCGGAGCATAAAGGATGCGACCATAAATCTTCCGTGGCCCTCGTTTCGCAACGTGGCAACACAATAGTTGGTCGTTGGATCGACTGGGCCGGCTTGTTCGAAAGAGTACTCGGATAGTGATGATTTGATCGTAATACGATTTACGATTGAACCTTTTCACTCTCGCCTCCATATTCTGAGATTTACTTACGCGACGCGCTCCGTAAGACTGGATTTCCTTCTGCGGTTAATCGAGACTGTGACTGCTTACCTGCAACGTGAAAAAATGAAATAAATTAGAATACATTACGTGGTAGGTTGTGTGTAGAAAATGTCATACGACTTTCTGTTTATCAAAGCTCAATAAAATATTACCGGGTTACCCGATAGTAATTTTTTCCAGAGTTCGAAAGCAGTTTGTACAATTTTAATGACAACTCAACAGTTACGGGACAGCCTAATTCACGAACGTTTCGTTGAGGAAGTTAACAAACGGGGGAAGGAAAGTAAAGGGTGATATTGTTTAACAGTCGTGAAACGTTTATTCGCTGTATTGTAATACGTTGTCCTCTTTAAATCTCTCTAACAAAGGAGCCAAATTATTACAAGATTACAAGATCATCCGTATTCCAACACGAACTAAACGCTCATGGAACGAAATAAAATTCGAAGGACGTGAGAGTTGAAAAATCGCAAGAAACGCTTACGGGGCGAAATTAATTTCCAGCGTGAAGGACAGCGAGGCAAATAGGACGGCTGTTCGGAACGCAATCAAGAATCTGGACCCGCTGGCTGCCTTAATTACGCTCGCGTACTTGGTCGCGCGGTCTTTGGTCAGACGTGAAACGACGCGATGTGACCCTTTCGGGGAGAGGTTTTTCCCCGGCGCGGCGCGGCGCGTGGCTCCGTCAGTTACACGCAACGAAAATGTCCGCGTAATTACACGCGCGGCGAGTCGCCACCGGGGGCTGCAATTAATTCGAAACCTCGCTCGCGTTCCTGGCGATTCAGCAGCAATCACTCAGGAAGTTATACGACGTCGGGGCCTCTGTGTCGCATTCATTCCCTTTGGAGCCAAGGCCGTGGCCCCTCCCTCCCACTTCATTAGGCCGGCATTCATAAACAATCGTCGTTTTCTCGATTCAATTATCGACGGTTGCCTTCACAGTGCAAAGTGAAGAGACTGATTGAGAGTCTCGTTACATATATCCAACATGCATGCGTATGGATGCTTTTTTTATCGAGTGTTTGCGCTGTAGAATATAAAGACAGCGAAATGTACTATCTTTTGTAGGATGTTTCGGCTTTTCAGAGAAAATTTCGCGACCATTCTGGCAAATATATAAATTGTCTTCGTGGAGTCAGTTTTCTACGGCAATTAATTTGATGGTAAAGTTTAAAAAGTACAACAACTCTCTACCTAGTTTCATTTTAAAACGTGAAGCTTTTTCACTGTGCCGAAACTTTGTTTCTTTTCTTTTTTTTTCAAGATGTTTTAACATCATGCGGCAAATGGAAAAGTGTTCTTTCCTTCGAACAAAAAAAAAAATTGTAAAAAATTCACACGTAAAAACACTGAAAAATTTTATTCGCGACTAAATCCGTCACGGTCTTGAGGATTAAAATTTCTCATTTGCAACTTTTAACATTGTAGTTGAGCAACAAAAATACAAAAACTCCCAACGTTTCATCATCTGATCTTAACGTTCAAAGTTCAATGAAATTGCGACAAAAAAATTGTACAGTGAGAGAAGAAAATCTCAATTTTTAAACTACGGAACAAATTTTTTAAGTGCATAGATGTTCGATTTTTTACAATTTCTGAGTATATAAAATACTCTTGCTCTCTCAGCCGCTGCACGATGTAAAAATATCTTTAGAGAAAACGAATTTAGGACGGTCAAGGTAGAAGCTTCGTGCTTTAAAACGAGACCAAGCGAATTCCTATACACGATTTCCTTTTACGAAGTTACAACAGTTCAAAGTATCGACAGAATTTTTCATCGTTCATGCTCTTTCAGTTATGCTCCTCGCTGTGCGTGTACATATAAATTCAGCCATTGCGTGAAATCTAATTCTCTAGTCCATCAGTGAGAGTTTCAACAGCTACACATTGCTCATTTTCATTTCGAACTTTACGATCCTTCGTTCGCGTAGCTCTTCCAACTGAAAGTGAGAAAGAAACTGTAAATTCAAGATCGGTAAGAACCGCCGTGGAACGTCAAGTTTTAGTCAGGGCAGTTTCAACGACGACTATTTCGAGGCCAGTTATTTAGGTCTGGAAGATGAGAGGTTTTACGAGAAGCTCGAGCTAGTTGCGATTAAACGATAAATTAAATCGGCCGGTTTTACGACGTGGTGTTCCCGAGTGTGTTTGCCTCATGGGGAGCGGCACTATGTATGTTAATGTTTCGGAACGAGGAATGTAGACACGATACCGGTGAAATCCAACTAATCGTCGAGTTGTCGATTTTCAGTTTGTAGGTTACAGTGCTCTGCCGCATTTCTATTCTCAGACAGTGGAATTCACGGTGTAACGAACGTTGTTATAACGAAGGTTATGTTATTTTCTCGGTGCGAGAACATACATTAAAACCACGTGTCTGAGAAGCTGAAATTAATTGGAGAATCGTCGATTCACTTATAAACGAGAACGTCGTCGTAGCAGATTTCTCGAATCAAATTAAAATCACCAGGTCAAAAAATCAACCAGCGGCCTGTTCAAAATTAATTCACGTACCGTCAAATTTCTTTCTTTCTTTTTTTTTTTTTTTTTCAATGTTCGTGAAAGTCAACATCGAACTACAAAACAAACTCTGAAAACAAAAAAAAAAAGGGAGGGGGGTAAAAGGAAATTTATCGGCAGCGATACTGAAACAATCGTTCTGCATATTCATTTTGCGAAAGGTATAATAAAAAAAAAAAAAAAAAAAAAAAAAAGAAAAAAAAACAAACCGAAAAAAAACAAAAAAAAAAAAAAAAAAAAAAAAAAAAGGAAAAAGAACAAACCGAAACAAAACGAAAAAAAAAAACAGCCGCAACACGTTTTACGGGATGCAAAGGTTCGAAGCGTGCGGTGGCTCGCTTTTAATGTTTTTATCCCGGGGAGGAATCGAAGCGAACGCGCCACTGTAAAATTTTATGGCAGCTAATTGTAAGCGATAACGTCCGGCCGTGGCGTAACAAGCAAGATTTATTCCGGCGATTTGCCGCGAGTTATCGTCCGGCAACACGAAAGTGGATCGCGCCGCGCACCAGAGCTCGAGCCGTAGGTGGAGGAGAGAGCAGATTGAAACCCATTTGCACTCCTTAGCCGTTTGACAATTCCCTGATAGGATCGCGACGTTCCATCGTCTCTTCTCTCGTCTTCACGGTGTCGTCGTTTTTCGTCGGCTCGAGGATCTCCCGTATTCCGCACGGCCAATGTTTCCCGGATAACAATTCGTGATCCGCGCCACGAACCAAACCGCCCGGCAATAAAACTCTGCCCCCGGCACGGAGTGCTCCTTTTTCATGCAAATGTACCCCTAAACGAACTTGCGCCGCCCGGATTTTGTTGGCAATCCGTTTGCCAGACGAGTTTCTATAAGTTCGAATCCCGATAACGTAGCCGATATCGTTCGAAACTTTACCACGTATCGCCGTGATCTTTTAGTTCTCGACGATGCGACACGTTTTTTCTTTTCTTTTTCTTTTTTTTTTTTTTTTTTTTTTTTTTTTTTTTTTTTTTTTTGTTCTTCTCCTCGAAATTACGTATTCGCTGTACGAATTCCTTCACGATCGATCGAAAACTCGCGACTCGTGATTGTTTAATTTCTGAAAGTTTCAATCGTAGAAATTTTCCCGAACGATCGCAAATAATCGAGTATCGAATCAGTCAAATTTTATTATAAGAAAGGGCCAAGTTAAATACTTGATTTGAGTATTCACGGACGATCTCCAATTCCAAGAAGTTTCAATCGTAGAAATTTTCGCACATACAAACGTGTTCGTAAATATTCGAGTTTATCGAATATTTATTTATTTCTTTATTTCTCGTTTCGCTCGTTTATCATGAAGTATTTAAACAGGAAAAGGAGAGAAACCGGCAGAACAACAACCCGCGCACGTCTTCGCGTAAACGTATTGCGATGTTTATCAACATCTACTGGAGGTTCACTCCACCATGAGATTTAACAAGAAAATAGAACAATAACTACTTACATTAATTTACGTACAACAAGATTTTTACGACGACCGATTTGTTTCGATTGATTCTCAACCGACAGCGCAACATATTCCTCGCTAGTTTATTTTCTTCTTCACTGTTTCGAAACTCGCTTTGAAGACACGCGCGCCGCCACACGTCGCGCGACATCTGGCTCGGCGAAAGTGAAATTCGTCGGCGCGTCCCGAAACAAGAAAAAGGTGGGAACGACGCGGCCGGAGGATTCGCCGGTTGACGAACTGTGGTTTTTCGGTATTTTCGGTTCTGTGAAAAGCGAGAGGCGCGCGGCCTGGCATCGTCAGATCGCCCCGCTATCGATGGGTTCGCGTGATCAAGCCGAAGCGGAGTAAACCGTTCCGTGAGCGCTAATGGATTAAGGCGGAAAACGCAGTTAAGCCGAAACCAATCCCTTATCTCTCATCTGGTAAGTGTATTGCGGCCGTGACGCGGCCTGGCTTCCTTTGTGAAATATCTTTCTTTATTTTTTTTTCTTTTTCCTCCGACCCTCCTCTTCTCGGAGCACGTACATTCGCCAGTCGATGAAAGACAGAGAGAGAGAGAGAGAGAGAAAAGCGATCATGCCTTCATCGTATCTTCGCCTGCTTCGTACTATCTTTTACTTCTCGATATTGCGTTAAAACACGCCTTGGTGCTAACCGTCAAGACGTCCATTCGATCGACGTTCTAATTTTCCACTTGACGACGTGATCACGAATTCGTTGCGATCACGACGAGTTGCAAGCAGCGACGAACAAAGACGTTCCGTGCTTTTACCTGTCGTCCGCGTGCCACGAAACGTGACCGTTCTACATTCCTCACCGGCGACGATACTTCACGTATCTCTCTATCGGCGTCGATGTCTTTTCGTTTATTTTCGGCGATATGTCATCGTCTTCGATTCTTCGATTCTTCGACTCTGCTCCTTCGCGAGCAACGTCGACTAAATCGAAGGCTTGCGTGCACGATAAAACGGCGGAGCCAATAAACGTAGATTAATGAAATTTTACGAGTAATGAAATCCCTCTTAATACGATGGAAAATGTGGTAATAACGCTCCAACTTCTTGCACTAAGCTTTCTAATTCTTAATCTCTCGGCGAGAGTCGAGTTTCATCAAGAGAGAAAAAGGAGAGAGAGCTCGAAAAAGTTCGAATAAGATCGCGTTTTATTCTATCTTTTATTTCTCGACAACGTGAGAATGGTGTGCGCGGGGAAACGAACCGGCGAACAAGCTTATCGTCGTGACGCAGAAAAATATTGCTTCTGAATGTACGGTACGTTTGAACGCAACGGGGAGAATATCGCTTTTTCCATTTCTCAACAAGTGGTGATTAGCGGAGACCAGTGAGAATATATCAGCGAGATGTTGCATCAACTCGATGTTACATCAAATCGTCAACAACGAAACATTCGGGTCGATTGACTTTTATTCCCGAGTTTTGTCCAGCTTTTTCCTCTCGATGGAGACCACTGGTGATAGTATCTCTACTTCCGGTGACGATGCTCGCGACATCTTGACTCTTCGCTCTCGTTTTTCCCTTTTGTACGATTGTTTTACCAACGCTAAAAACTACCGACGATTAAAGCGTAAAATTTCCATCACAGACATTAGAATAAAAAGAAAAAAGAAAAATAGAAAAATGGAAAAATTTTACAATAAAATGGAGCTTTTATTTAACACGTTTCACGAAAAATGTGTTGGATCTCTAAAAATTACGTTGTTTTTTTTTTTTTTTTTTTTTTGTCTATGAAGCGTTAGTAATACAGTTTCAGTGATTCAACGATAATTACAGAAAAGAGTCAACTTCAACGCTCGTTATGAAATAACATTGATGAATACCCGCGTGTGCACTTTTGTTAAAAAATTGAACTTCACTTCACATTTCAATAAATATTTCGTGATGTTCGTACAGTACCGAAACTTCAATTAATTTATTCCTTAGAAAAAAACGTAATCGTTTGAAGAGCAAAATGTGCTGCAAATGTTTTGAACAAAAGTTTGTGCAAACGGATTGATTTGATAAAACTAGCAGCCGTCCCTTGCCATTAACGAGCAATCAACAGAATTGCAACAGTGTCTCGACAGTGCAGGAAATATCAATGACCCCGAAATTGCTTTCCCTTGCAAGCCCGTAAATTTTTCAGCCAGAGGGGCTGAATCTCGCCGATTGTCATAAGGATCGGAACGAATTTCCAATTTCCATGGCTCGCGTCGTATTAACATAAACCATCAATCACGCGGCATTTACGAGGAACGTTGAGAAAGAAACGAACGTATGCGCACGTGTATCACAAGTTGGATCAACGGCGACAGTCCAGGGGGGGGTTAAATTGTCGCGGGTTGCGACGGGCCAGGTGTCCAGATTTAACGTCCCTCTCCCGTAACGATCCATTCTCATCAAGTCGTTGCTGCAACAACGACCAGGCAACTCCGCCCAGCAGGGTGAAGAAATAGCGAGAGGCGAAAACGAATTAATAAATTCCAACTAGAACGACGTGTAACGACCCTTCGAAGCCGCGCAGCCCCTCGTCCCTGCAATTTTTTCACGTGAACGTATCGTGCCCCGATGTTGTAACTAGTTTGTCGGCAATATGTAAATCGTTGGATCGGTGAAAAAAATTTATTAGCTTGTCGCCTCGCGATTTTTGCCGTGCTCGCGTGCAGGCTGGGGAGAGGCCGGCTTGTTACACGGTTGAGCGAGTGTGACGGATGAAACACGTCCTCGACTGTGGAAAAATTTCCACGTAACCAGGTTTAATGCCGGTAATAACCTAACCTGTAACGTACACCCGTAATACGTGTACTTTTCGGAATTTAACCTGTGCCTTCTAAGACGATTGTCCGATAAACCGGAGAACCGATAATTCGCAAGTAAGTAAAATACGACGAGAGTAGAAAAAACTGGCAATCTTCGCGCGACAGTCGTTACCAATCAATTTCCAAAAAAAGACCGCACCCCGAAAGAGCGCAGTCCGCTCGACGATACATCAAAGAAAGAACTCGGCCCCGCCCAAGGCTGGTGCAATCAAACGATCGTTAGCATATATTCATCAGGATGGAACGCATCCGTGGAATCGGCCGAGGAAAATGAGTATATGAGCAGATAGAGCAACAGCGAGCCTGCGGATCGTAACCGAGATTGAGTCACCTCGGTGGCGCGTATATATACATGTATGTACGTCATGAAAATTCAATAGACAACGTCCCCCTTGCATATGTCCAAAATAAGGGAGAGAGAGAGAGAGAGAGAGAGAGCTAAAGAGGTAGATGGAAGCGCGAGGGTGAGAAAGAAAGGGAGGGGAGAGGAAGCGCGAGCCAAGAGGCAGCGAAGGGGAGGGAAAAATCCGTCAGAGATGCAATAACGGCGCCATGGGGCGCTTATCCCGGGGATCTTTGTAGCTCGTGCGAGGCTTGCCCTTTGTGAGCTGCTGCCCCTTATCGTGATCGACGACCTCTTGGCCGCCGCGTTTCGAAACCGAGCCACCCCGAAAAGCCATTTCTAAAGCTGCCGTGCTACGGTCCTGTGGGACCACGCCGAGAGAAGGCGCGGCCGAATAGTCATGCGTAATAGCTTTCGCCCTGTCTTTGAAACCGGCCCAGGGGACTCTTCTCTCCCGTCGCAGTTATTCGAAAATAGAATTCCGTAGCATCCATCGGCACTCGACAAAGTTGTTATTAATTAATACGCTTATGAACGTACATTCGCGTGCGCTCTGCCGTTCGTTCGTTGGCCATCGAGCCGCGCGCTCATACTTGCAGCTTGTTGGGTCACGGTACGATGGGCAAAGTACTTACTTTAAGTCTCCCTCGAGCTTTATCGAAATTACGCTCGCCCAGATAGTACTAAGATTCCTGTATATATATATATATATATATATATATATATATATATATATATATATTTATTTATTTATGTTAGTTTCTTTTTTATTTTAATACATCTTGTCAGTTTTCTCTCAGTTTCGTCGAATAAATTACTCGGTGAAACGCAATCTTCTTCGCGTTTCCAGTTCGATTCGTTGCTTCAGCGACGAGCGGCGAATAGAGAAAATTTGCAAGAAAAATCGTCTGAACGTCGATTGTTTCGTAAATCGATCTTGATCGAAAGTTTGAACGGTCGAGTTTCGTAGCGCGGTTTCTCTCGAACCGTGAATTCCTTACCGCCGCGGTGGTTATCGTAGAATACGCAGAAATTACGGTGCGTTTAAAGTCCCGCATTTACGACGAATGCGAGTATGAGTTCTCGTGACAGGATTGCTCCGCGATATTTCCGCATTAACGTTGCACGTCATACGTCCGGTTTTCGTTCAACGTCTACCGTCCTGTCTCTTTTTCTGTCCGGTTAAATCGCGATCCACTTTTTTTCACTGACCGTGCGACGCACGCTCGCGCAAGTTACAAACAAAAAAAAAAAAGGGAGAAAAAAGGGCGGAAAAACGTGTTTCAATCAGAGAAATGCGCCTGGCGGTGACACGAGCCCGGCCTGACGCTAGATAATACTAACTGCAATTACGGATTATTTCATTACCGTTTTCGCGATCCGAAAGCAGCCGACGAATTTTTCCCGTCCCTTTCCACCCCTCCCCTCTTCCAGTCGAGCTGCAGGAACGGCAACGGGGACAAAGATGAAAGAGGAACGCGTCCGGCGGTATCATTAAGATTATTACCACGCGGGAACATAACGGATGGACGTTCGACGTGCGTCGTGTCTCCCTTGCCGGCCGTTCGAGGAACTGGCGTTTCATAAAATATTCAAGAGTACGAGTTCTCTCTGGCGTTTCTCGCTGGACGAAGTGCAAATGCGAGGGTTCGTTGAACGTCGGACGTCCCACCGGAGAGAACGAAATTGACCGTTAGAAAATAAATATATATATATAAATGTACATACACGTATACAAGGTGGTACATTTAAGCGAGGCCAAGACGCGACAATTGAGAGCCTAGTAATAAATACAAATGAACATGTTTACTTATTTTGTTAATGATAATCTCTTCGAGCAGAATTGAAATCCCGATCAATGCGTCGAAGTTCGTCAGTAATTCATAATGGACGCTCAACGCGAAGAAAAGATCGACGTGATATCCATTTGTGGTATTCAATGTTTGAGAGAAGCCGAGTGTACAAAGATGCGTCTTGATCAAGCTCTGTAGTCACGATGGAGATAAACGTGTCTGAACGTAATTTTCTATCAGCTACCCGATGCAATGAAAAGATAGTATATATAGCTGTATGAAAAGAAACATTAATAATTTTGAAGACTCAGGAAAAAGAATGACCTTGGAATAAGAATATTCTTACATCTTTTTCACATCGTCGCAATTCGAAAAAAGATACCTAAATGGCCTCGTTTAAATGGACCATCCTGTATATATAATTTAACGACCACGTTCCTACGTTGTTCAAACTTTGGGCAAATGCTAATCCTTTCGCGTTCCTTCGTTTACAATTAAATCCCGCTCCTTTTCTCGTCGTAACAAACTAACCGAGGTGAATTAAAAGTCTCGACTCTGCGAGACGAACGTACAGCAGTGGTTATTGGTAAGCGAAGGAAGAAAAATACGGTTACGAACGAGTAACGATTCGTCACACGTTGCACGGGAACATCTTCGGCCGTAAATCTCGGCGAGGCTGCTCAATTAGCGCGACAGCGCTCGAAGAACGAACCGGGGTATCGGCCGCGAGACCAACGACGGTAAATCAAGCTAATTGAAACAAATTCGGCGGGAGGCGCGCGCGTAACCAAGCGCGAGAGGAAGCGCGATTAATACTCTTTGTAACAGGGTTGACAATGGCCGCGCGGCTGCTTTCGCAGAAAAGACAAATAACCAGCTGTCCGTGGAGCCGTACATATGGCCGAGGTAAATCAGTGCAGAATATGCGTTACGCGTATCCGATGGATCGTCCAATGAGATATGTTACACACGCGCAAACACACACGCACTCGGTATCCACTGGGAATCCGGTTATCTGCCCGGTGTCCTGATTGGGCCTATCAGCCCGACGCAGCACCGTCATTCACCATTTCGTATGCGAGCCAGCGAGTTCTTTGATCTTTCGCGATTTCAATCCAGTTATACAACGGCTCGCCTATGTGTACGTGCGTGTGAGCGCGTATGTGTACGTGTGTACGTACCTTCATCCTAGCCCCAGCCCCCTTAACCGAGTCGTGTCGTCCCTCTGTCAACCGTGTCGTTCGTCTCGTTTCGCGTCGTTCATCCCCTTTTCTCCCTTTCATTCCCCTTTCTTTCTCTTTTTATCTCTCTTCTTCTTTTTCTATTTCTTTTTTTTTTTTTTTTTTGTTCTTTCTGCAGTACACACATCTCGATTCGTGGTCGACGCGACATGTGTCAACGGCGAGAGTCGCGCACCTATTTACACCGGGACGGGGGATCAACGTAAACGGGGACAAGTTTATTCGATCGTTCGACGAATCCGACACGGATCGCGGCTGGATGAACACCGGCCGCGTCCGCGCGCCGATTCGCCACGGTGCTCGAACCACGGGACACGCGTCCGCTACACGAACAACTTTCTCAGCCGAAAGCCAGCAGGGAGACACGAAGCTGCACGAGGATCGAGAGTCTGTTAAAAACGGCTCGCCAGATGGAAAGGATTGCACGAGATCGAAGAAATCTCGTTTTGTCCTGTTGCGACGATTCCTTCGCGAGAACGATTTACAGGTTACCAAGACCTGATTAAGATTCTTCGAGGTTCTGCAATCTCCTTTGTGGAAATTTTTGTCCCAATCTTTCGTCGAACAAAACAATTTATTGACTATTAATTCCGAGAACAATTGACGTAGCGTATTCACGACGAGTCGAGTCGCAAATATCTTCTTTGTAAAAATTTTCCGTTTTTGTCAAACAAAACTATTTATTTATTATTCATTTCCAGAGATATCGTCGCCGCGTGTTCTTGCGAGTCGAGTGGAAAAAAAGAATCTTCGCTTATTGATTTAATTACGACCTGATTAACCTCGTTCGATTAATCACGAGATCGCGCTGTTCCATTGTGCAGCAGAATCAGAAAAAGATCGAGGACTGTGTGCGGGTAATAATTAGTGCGCGTGTTATCCCAGACAGGGATGGGAAATTCCATCCGTACTCGCGAGAGACACGCGCTACGCTCGGGAATCGACAACGCGTCTCATATGTTCCATTCATTCCTCTGTAGGTTTCACCTTCAACGCGGCAACGCTAAAAACATAACGATGAAATTCATTCGTTCGACAATAGCTCGACGTCAATTGCGAGATGGCGAATAAATCCAAATCGCGGGGATACTCGTCGCAGATTTTTCACTCGCGCGTTGAAAAAAAAGGAAGAAAAAAAGGAAAGAGGCGAGAGAAAAAAAAAAGAGAGAGGAAAATCGGGGAACGGGGAATCAATTTATCTTCGTACGGATCTTCAACGAACGCCAGGCGTGCAGAAAAGATATCGGGGGGTCGGGCGCGACGAGTGGAACGCGCGGAAAAAAAAAAAAAAAAGAGGAGCGTGCCTTTCCAATAAATCGTCGCGAACAATGGTCGCGAAGAAGACGAACAATCGGCAACAGCATAAATCGCGCGCCGGTGAACTGCGGACGGTTCGAACGCGATAAGATTCGTAGTGCAACGCGTCGAGCAGATTTTCCCCAACGAGCCGTCGTCGATCCGGTACACGCCCGATAATTGGCGTGACGATGCGTACACGTGCTTCGTCAGTTTTGGTACACAAAATCACGGGAGGACAGGGCGGCCCGGGTCGGGTTCGAGTTCAGTGTCGAGTTTTCGCGGTCCGCTCTGTTTCATTCGGTTAAAAGGTTCGATATTTGGTCATCCCCGACGCGTTCCAACGCTACGGCAATCACTTTGAGCTGGACACACACGCACACAAGTGGAAATTAGTCTGTTACAACGGAACAAGGCTGGCATTCATCCGTCCGAACATTTTCTTTCTTTTTTTCTGTTTCTTTCTTCACGCCAGGGGTAATCATCATAACCTGCGGCCGAGATTGAAATATTTCGACGTGGATAGGAGGAGGGATGCAGTCGTTAAGACCGCGCTGGTTGCGCATCGGAAGGAAAATCGTTGTGTCGAGGATAGCGGCGGCCGTAATTTGTACGGGGCGGCGAATCAGCGAATTCAGCTCGGCTGACAACGTTCCGCGAGGTGTGTCCGGCGGAACACGAAATTGCTAGGATAAATCGCGACAGGTCGTGCTCTTCCGGGAGGTTGAACTCGAGTTGGAAACTCGAGATCCATCCCGAGACGATAATTTTAACAAACGCGCTAATAATTCCAACAAATAACGTTTCAAGAACGTTTGTAACAAATTGTTTCGTGGCAGAAATAAGTTGTCTTTCGATTGAAAAGCTCGAAGCGTGACGTAATTGGAAGAAAAGAGAATCGATGGGAGGGGGGGGGGGGCTATCCGGTTTCGGTAACTCCATCAAGCAAAGTGTCCTCTTGACACGCCACGGTCGCAAACACACAAAGAGGCAGACGTAATTGAATTTCACGTGACGATCGACACACGTTACCGTTCGCGTATCGACTTGGATTTATGGGCAAAACTTCCGCCGAGGAAAGGAATCGTGGAAATTCGACGGGGGAATATACCTGGGCATCGGCTCGACCCTTGAGAATCGGCCGCGCCGAGTCCGCGGCGAATTTGGCAATGTTCCATAACCGATACGCGCGATTCCGTGGCCCGGCTGTCTGAAAGCGAGCTGATTCCGTACGTGGAGCGTGCAGATCGTTGTCCAATCCGGTGCATGCGTGACCCATCCCCGTGGGTAATAAAACACTCGTGTACCGCGGGACATTTTCCACGAGCAGCACCCCACAACAGCTAAGGATGCGCCTTTTGATTTTTCTACCCCTCGATGCTACTTCTATCGAGCATCTACAATCCGAAATAGGCTATTTATGGCGAAAAAGGATGGCCAGATTTTCGGGCCCCTCTCGGTCCCCACCCTGCTTATCCCGTCATTCTCGTCCCTTTTTCTGTGTGCTCGACGATTCTAAGCCCCCTTCCAGAGCCGAAGCATGATCGTTCTTTACGTGCAATAAATCACACCACTTTCGTGAGAAGCGTAGCCCGACGCTGTCTCTATCTGTTCCTACCATTCAACTGCTGCGTCCACGATAATAAAACGCGATCCAGATTAGGCGAGTCCCTCTAACGTAGCCAGAGAATCGATATTAGAAAGCAGACGCAGTTGCGACGAGTTCGCGCTCCAACGGCTCGCCTATCGAAATCCAACTCGTCCCCTCTTGCGCGTCGTCCGTCCGCGAATACTTCCGGTTGACGGCGCGTCGCGGTTACGGTTACGTAATCCCTCGGAGTCGAAGGTCAATCTCTCGTGGTGGAAATAGGGGAGGCGCGATCGAGCGATCGCGCGACGGCGAAAAGTGTTTTCTCGTTCAGACTCGTCGAGTCAGAAGAACCTAATCCGAGCGAGGCGCAAAGGGCAAAACGGTAGAGAGGAGAATATATCCAGCGAGCGGCGAAATCCCGGCTCGACTCCGGGAGCTGCCATCGAGGGCCACTCGAACGTCAGAACCGCCTCTTATTTGCGATTCTTTCGAGGGTGCGAGAGAGCCGACACCCCGTCGACATCCTCGGCACCACCCTTCGCTACGGTTTCATCCCCCTAAACCGAGCTAATAAGCAACCCTAAAGAGACGTCGACCGGCAACTGTGACATGTATATACCGACGCGTTGTACGCCGGAGGGCAATTTGCATTCATATTCGGCATGGTAATTAGACCGAGGGCATAATAATCCTTGGATACTTGGACGGTGGAGCGCTCACTGCCCGAATGCCGTTCCGAATAATCGGCCTCTGACTTTAATAATAACGCCGGGGGAAAAACGTCCGGCCACCACCCCACCACACTGTGTGTCGCGCGTGCTTCAACCCTTGGAGCGATTTATTATTTGCAACTTACGAAACCGCACGCCGCGCTCTCGAACCTCGTCCGACCTCCTGACGTATCGACCTTCGTTTGCATTGTGCACGACAGCCAATTTGCATCGGGAGCATGCGATCCGTGAAGCTTTACGAGAGAGAGAGAGAGAGAGAGAGAGAGAAAGAGCCTTTTGTCACGAGGTAGGGCAAGGGCGAACCCGAAGAAACGAAACAGGATTGCAACGTAGTTCAATTAGGTAGGAGTATTTGCTCTCCGTTGAGTCGTGTTGGCAACGTTTGCGCGTGATTGTCAAACCCTCTCAAAGAAGAGAGTTGACAAAGAAGTAGACACTCGTACGAATACCCGGTGTGATTTTCGAATGGGAAATTTTCGCTCAAAGTTTTCAGGCGAGGAGAGAATACTCACTCGAGCGAAATGGAAATTTCTCTCGTTTGTCGGAGAGCTTCTTCTACATTGACGCGAGACCTCGTGGAGTTATTTGCGAAACTGTTAGGAGTAACCACAAGTAATGTCGTTCTTTGACAAACAAAATTTTATTTTATCTTTTTTTTTTTAATTATTGTCACTAGATGGCAATGTTCGTTAATCCTTCGGGACATTATATTTAAATCTAGCCAACAACTCGAACTTTCACTTTTTATAATTTGCTGATAACGAACGTATACATTTGATGTTATATAATGCGACGTAATAGTATAATGTCTGAAGAGAGTGAAAGCTATTGTGTAACAACAACGTAAGAGGAACGAACAGAAGAATTTCAAACATTCATCAGAATAATTCACATAAAATAGACTCCTTATTGCTTCTTACGAAAGTTTTAAAAATGCTGGAGGATATTATTCTTCTTAGATTGGAACTATGTATCGTCAACCCTTGTACATTATACTTGTTCTAGCAAATTCGCAATGCACATTGATGATTGCTTCAAATTCAAACGCAGTCATACATTGGAATGATATAATCAACAAAATTTCAATGATATAATCAACAAAATAATGTTAAATAGAAAGATTATTTCCAATGTTACGTCACTTTGAAGTGACGATGCTTCGATGACACAAAAACAAATACATAACGATACAAACGACACTACTTATGGGTACCTCTATCCATAAAAATTGATCTGCGAACGTAAGCGAAACTCCAGCAAATTAGGAATATATTGTCGGATGCTTTTTTGGCAGTGTCACGCACTCTACGAACGGGGACAAACCACGTGTACAACGTTCGACGGTGTTTCTACGGTGTCGAGCGAAACAGCGTACAAACGAAGCCCGAAAATCAGAGCGAAAAGTGCGAATCGGAAACCGGGGGAGGGGACGGAAAAACCGTTTGTATCTTTCGGTTCGCGAGAGGCGCCATTGAAATGCGGAAACTGAGTATTGTCCCGACTCGTTTGCGTCTAAATCCGCCGAAAAAAAAGCCGCGCCGACAAAAATTCAAAAGAACGAGCGATGAGAATGTAAAGCACGATATATATATTTATATATATATATACAGAGTGGATTCGCGACGCGCGACTGAACATCATCGAAACCCCGCTTACTGAAACATACGTGCGTCGTTTTGTAAACGCAACTCGTCGACAAAAAAAAAGAAAAATAGAAGAAGAGAAGAGAGAAAGAGAAATAGGAAAAAAGATCGAACGAACCGCAATTTCCGCAGCGTTACGTTCGCGTCTCTGCGAAAATGCCTGATTCGAAACCAATTCGATCTTAATGGATGACAACGCGTGTGAATTTGCATCGCGGAAACGCACGCTTTTTCCACGCTTCCAGTTGCTGTGCTAGCGAAAGTAGAGACGCAGAAATTCCCCCCTAAAAAAAAATTCCCCGATCGTGCTTTCTCGTTTCTGTAAACGAGAATTTCGGCCCGGATTGCAGAATATTCCCGGGGAAAAAAAAATCTGTCACCGTGAAAAAAAAAAAAAAAAAAATGTTCGTCCAGTCCCCAATGTATTTCTGATAACGCGTCTGATCCGCGATTTCGCCGTGAGAAAAATAACGAAAAAAAAAAGTATGTATATCGCTCTTGTAACGATCGTGGCTTCGAACGAACACAAGCGTCGTCGTCGAGAGTCGCTGGGCGACGTCGAAACGCCGATGTTCCGATATAAAAAAAAAAAAAAAAAAAAGAAAAAAAGAACGACTGTGCTGCGACTCGTCGAACCGAGTTTCGAAGGAAAATCGTCGGATCGTTCCAAGCGGAACACGACGATTCCTTTTATTCGGGGACATTCGTGGTCCCGCGAGCGAAACGAACCGTCCGCGAGATTACTCATGGGTTAATAACGGGGCTGCAATCGATGCACCATGGAGACGCAGGGATGAAAAATGTCGTCGTGACGACGAACAGGTCCACGCCCCGTAGCATACGGACGTCAGGAACAATTTAGGGTGAGGCCACCGGGCGAGAGTCAAATAGAAACCCCGTTGCGTTGAAATACGACATTAGGACGTATCCTATGGTACGTCGAGGGAAAGAACACGAGTCTCCCATATAGGCTCGAACTTCGGACAATTTGGTACGCGTGTGTACCGAACGGAAGCAAATATCTCATAAATTACCACGTACGAGTGTTTTCTATTCCGTCGGGATTTCGCCTTCGTCTCTCTCAATTTCAACCGGCGGGGGAAAGAAACGAACGTTCTATCGTCCGGAACACGTACTATTAATTTATTGCAGGATGAATATACACGGGTGAATATATATCTTAATTATGGGAGTATCGTGACGTATAATCGATCGATACCTTTAAAGTAAATAACCTAGAAACGTACGAGTAGTAATTCAAAGTAATAAGTGTTGTGACTCATACGTTGTGACGTTAGTCCTTTCTGCTTTCGCAACAAAACGACAAAAAGGCTAGTCAGCGATGCGCCGAGTAAGTACATCCGGCCGTAATTTCCCGTATACTCTCCGACACATCCGCAAACCATGGTTTCCATCCCCCGCGAGTTCGAAGCGACAACAAGGTCACGAAGGGAGTTTCTGGTCGCATCTTTAGGGGAGCGGAGCGTAGCGACGTTATGTATCACTTAAATACCCCGCCGGCGACAAATAGCCTGACTCATGGGATTTTATTAGGCCACCGTGGGCACATTCTATCGCGAAATAATAGCGTCTACCCGAGCTTGACGCTCGGCCGTACAGGAGGATATCACCGTATATATACCGGAGCGTACATAAGCCCCGCGACCATATATAATGCACGTATGTATGTATGTATGTATGTAGTGTATCCTGGGCTGGGTTAGCGCATACGCGCCTCGTATTTGCCGTGGCACTCGAGATCAGAGGCGAGGCGAAAGACATCCTTGGGGTTACGGCGAGGAACGGCCATTAAAAGGCAAGTTAAGAGGCAAATGAATTAGTTAGGACGTTCGTTTTTTCTTCCTTCTGCTTTTCTTCTTCTTCATCTTCACACCGGTTCTTTTTTTTTTTTCTTCTGTTTCTTTTTCTTTTCGTTCTCCAACGAACGTTCGAACCGCCGACGCTGATTTACCGGGAACGAGCGAACTAACTAACTCGGCCGGCGATCGGGACGACTGAGAAAGAACACCGGAAATGGCTGCTTTTGTACGCCACCAGCGGATACGAATTATGGGTCGCCGGCAGAAATTGGAGAACGTTTGTCGTTTCCGTGCTCCATGTAAAGCTTCCCCTTGTTACGCTAACGGCAGTTTCGCTGCTTGGATCCGCGTTCTTACTCGCCGTTGGCGAACCTACTTTTGGCTCGGGAGCGACGAAATTGCGTTTAGGTAAATGAAAATAACGAGACGTAACGTAATGCGGCTCGTAAATTAACCCGGCTGCGTCGTTTCGGGTCACCTCGGTCGCGTCTCTCTGTCGTTAAGGAGTTCTCCTTAAGCTCCAGGAATCGTTCGAGTTACATTTTCCCTGTCAATTTTACGCTAACGACTTCCTTCGGACGTCAAAGTTAAAAAAGATAAAAATTACGATTGAAGATCGCGTGTGTGACAGAGTTGAACAACACGACAATGTGAATTCGTAATACGATTTGACATCGATTAGCTAACGATATCGTCATCATTCGTTCGAAAGGCAAATTCTTCCGACAGTTGCCTGCAAACAACGCAGAGACACGCGGTATACATTGGAATCCTGGATGAATTAAGGATGAACTTTGGAACTTGCCTAGCCAAGTAAACAACTAAAACTTGGGCGGGAATTTGGCCGCGGAATCGGGACACGAGCAGAGAAATAAAGTTTCACCGACCTAGAACCAGATATTGGTACGTTCGCCGGCCGTGTAAATGAATAAGTATCCGTTTCAGATCGACCCGCGGCACCTGGATCTCTTTAAAACGCCGCGAAGGGATAGACCGTTGTAGTTCGCGTCCCGCGAATATTCGGTTACGCAAATATACGAGACGGCCGATAGCCTCTGCGCGTATCGAATCTGAAAAGAGAACGCGCTCAAATCCCATTTCGTTCGATCGCACGATTCCCATCTCTCGGGCGAGCGCGCGTGAAACTCGGAAAAGCGAGAGGCGTCATTCAAGATTTTTCCAGTTGCTTTTCACGGTGTCGAGCTCTCACGACGAAACGAAATCGTACGAGAAGGCCGTTACGGCTAACTAACAGCCACCGGCGCAACCTTCTTAACGTTTCCTACGATCATCATAAATTCCTATTAACGAGTCTCCCCGTCGCGGAGACAACGGCCTTCTGGCCCGGCAGAAAGTCGAAAAGTTTCCACTCCTCGTGGACAAAGAGTCTCTCTACCGCCATAAATAAGCGGTGAAACGAAAGAAAGAAAAGAAAAAAAGGGAAAGACTACGCGAATGTCCGCGAAAAATTAATGAAAGTGGATCACTGATGCAGTGTGAAACGAGTTTTCCGGACCGGAGTGAAACTGCAGTTTTCAAAGAAACTTATTTCCCTTCGGTTCGAGTAAGTTTGAATTGCGTCGAATGGTGTGACCGTCGAACTTATTTTATATAGGAACTTAATTTATGTAGTATATAATTAATTTATATAATATATAATAATATAAAATAATATAATTATATAAACTATCATATTGGTATATACAAATGTATGTAGGACTTTTAGTGTAAAACAACCGAAAGCCATCCTTAAGCCGCAAGGCAAGATTATGTATGATAAATAAATAAGTAAATGAAATATATGTTCTAGATATTCAGTTAATATAATAATATAATCTTAATAATATAAGTTAATATAATCTTTGTTAATATAATAATATAATCTTAATAATATAAGTTAATATAATCTTCGTACGTATTCTAATAATATAAGTTAATATAATCTCCGTACGTATTCTAATAATATAAGTTAATATAATCTTAATAATATAAGTTAATATAATCTTCGCACTATAAGATCTCTCTGTCGTAATTTTCTCCAAATCTCTGTCGTCATCACAAACTCAATCTTGATACAAGCGTCCGATTTAATTCGCATCGTTCCCATAAATCACCGTCTTCGATAACATCTAATTCTCGCTTATGAAAATGCTGCAACACCGTGCTCCAAGAAGAATCCTAAACTCATTATCCGAAACGGATTCCGCTACCACGGGTCGGACAAATTTCAATATTTACAAGCTGCTCCGTAAACTGGAACGGATGCGTCTGTGAACGAGGAGTGTCTGACGTGTAACGTTTTACCGAAAACCCGGCGAACTAACAATGGACGAGCAAGTAACGGTATCAGCGGAGCACAAAAGCAACGACTGAGAAACTGCGACGGCTACCGCAAACCATGATTTCCACGTAATAATTCAACGACGACCGGTTGTTTCGTTTCCAAAACGAAATGCCAATCAGTATGCTCGGCTGAGATTCGCTGAAAGTCTAAACACCGCTGTCGTCCTCGTGTCGCAGGTGGTCGATCTGAATCCTGCGCTCTCAGCGCAGGATTATTCAAAACTTTCGGCCAATTTTTTCTCGCCCACCGGCGGTCCCTTTTAAAACAACGTTGGCCCTTGATTAACTCGCGGTTCGCGATATGAATATTTATGGGACACAGAAAGAGAGAGAGAGAGAGAGAGATGTGTTGCCGGTGGCAGGCTAGAGAGTAGTCTCTATGCCGGTTATATTTTCGAGTAAAAGAGACCGAGTCTTTTAAGTAAGTGAAGCGCATAGGTCAATTTCCGGAGACTGTTGCGAGACGAGTTTGCAAGAGACCCTATCTCGGCTCGCGTACAAACAAATGGAACGAATCAACGAAACGCGAGGTTGAACCGAATCTCCGCAAGCGATAACGAGACCGAAAGCGGAGGAAGAGGGACAAGACGACGGGACGAAGAAGAAGCTCTTTCTCTGGGAAAAGTTCCAGAGAAATATGTAGAATCCCTGATCCTCCAAGCTGGAACGCTCGAAATCCCGTGCTCGTCGTCGATTTTTCCAATCTTCGCGTAAAGTAAAGTAAAAAAAAAGCACGCGACTCGCGCCGCTCACTTCGGGAACGCGAAAAGCAAATATTTTTCGAATGAAGTTCACGACCGAGAGACAAACGTATCAAGGAACGTTCCAACAGAAATTGTTATTTCCCCTCCCAAAAACTCACATTGCGCTGCATTTTTTTTTTTTTTTTTTTTCTCGTCAATCGGCATCGTAATACACGACATATATGTACATCGAGAACCTTTCGACGTTAGTTATTTCGACGACGCGGGTTACTTTCGCTCGCAAAATTGCCCGGCGCTCACGAATTCTTATCCGATGTTTGCCGCGCGCAAACCATCATGCAAATTACACTGTCCCGGTGAATTAAGCTACTTCAAAAAGCACACATATTACAAAATGTTCCGATCAAATATTTACCCTGAAACGCTCGGACCGGTCGGTCTCCCAATGGGGCTTGTACCGGGTTACGAGTTACGACTTTGGTTTGCGCTACCAAACGCCAGCCAACCCCTCGAGCAATGGATGCTTTAATGAAAATTCGCGCACATTTGCGTGGCATCTTGGCGGGCGCCAATTAAGCGTATTTAATCATTCATCCGAGAAAGGGAAAAACGCGCCATTGAAACGCGCGGCCGGTTTTACTTTCGATCGGGGGCTACCGGCTGGATGAAAGGGCCGTGAATTTTTTATGATCGAAAGAAGAAAAAAAAAAAAAAAGGAAGGCAGAGACGAGGGCTGAAACGATGGATGAACGATGCACAACCGATGTTCAGTTTTTAATACGCTAGTACGAAAATACAGCCGATCGACTTGCCGCGTTAATTAATTAAATTCGATTCCCTCGGTCGAATTCATGCAATCGGATCGATCCAATCTCATTTATACATTCTACGATCTACTGATCGCTCGTAATTTTCTAGTGATCGACTCGATCGTTCGGAATTCGCGCGTTCGTTTCAATCTGTATTCCAACGGTCTCCTCCTCGCGGAGAAGTTTCCACTATCCCGCGTAGAATCTGACAGATAAAATTCGCGATGGCGGATTCCATTCGAAACAACGTTCGATCCTACTCCAGCGAACTCGTTCGACTCGTCGTTTTCGATCCATTTGCGAATTTACTTCGAACGATCACCGATCACGTTTCGATCGAAATTGTTGCTCGATTTTTTTCTTTAAAGGAATACCTCTTGCACGGGATAAATCGATGTCCCCGGCGCTCGCACGCGCCTTTCAACGCGCCTATATTTATATGTAGCGGAGATCTTTTTTTTTTCCACGTGATATCAGTGAAATCACGAGCGAGAGAAGCGAGAGACGGAGACAGAGGAGATAATCGAGCACAGGACAAGCAGGAAGGAAAAAGGTAGAGAGAGAAAGAGAGAGAGAGAGAGTGGGATTACATTTTCCATTAGCGGTCGAGCCGAGCTTTCTTCGGACTTGTCGCGTTGGCACTCGTGCTGATTATCAACCTGTTCGGGACAGAAGCTTTTTCCCCGCGTTTTACCTCATTTCCCATTCCTTTATACGGTGAATCACGTGCGCGTAATAATAAAGCAGCGACATCGCGCTAATGCACGCTGTCCCATCCCTTTTCTATCTCTTTCCCTCTTTCCTACCTGTCATCTTCATCTCTTCGTCTCTTCCTCCGTTTACCTCCACTTTTTTTTTTTTTTTCTAAATTTGCCAGTTGAATCGTCGAAGATTACTTTCTGAACCGTGTTCGCGACCGTCCGCAAAATCGTCGCTGTTTCTACTAATACTTCGTTGGGGAAACAAAGCAAGAGCGCCGTCGAGTAGTTCAAACATTTCAAACGGAAAGAACCTCCGTCCCCAAAGAGTACCGTACCTTGGAACTTTGTGGGATTTTCGATCCCTGCTTGCGTTTCTCTCAACGTTTATTTAGATCCTTTCGCCGCTCTGGATAATTGCCACGCAATAGCTCGCCTTTATCCCGAGAATAGGCGAACTGAAGATTGAAAAATATTTAAACAAATGTGTCGATCGAGTTTAATTGCAGCATGATTCGCAGCTCTGACTCGAGTCAATGCCTAATTTTAACTTTCATGAAATTCGTTCTTTTCTAAGTCCTATCGCACAGTGATAGGAGGAGATTATTTCAAAAAAAATTATCGATCGCTAACACATGTCAGGGAACATGTTATTAGGGAAGAAAACGCAATTGTTTTCACCATAGCAATCGCGAGCTGTCGACGAATTATTGATGAATTATTTGCGATTCGTTACAAAAAAGTTAAAGTATTAAAGTTGTAATATCGAATATGAAATTATTCAGAAGGTTCGACAAAGTACAAGAGTATCTTTTCATGGCTCAACTGAACGGTTGGACTTCGGAGTTTTTCCCAGAAAAGACAGATAATTTTAATCGTGATACTACAATCGTCATCTACACGCGCGTTCTCTAATCACGTTTGTTGCGCCAATTTAACAGAAAGGTTGCACCGGCTGGGAAATTCATTTGCTCGCGCGATGAGGCAGCGGAGTGTTCATCCCGACCCCTCGTCTCGCTTCGAATCTCTCGCGGAATTCTCTGCTCGTCTCTCTGGCGGTGGGATATGCACGCGGAAATCGTTAAAGAAATACCGAATGTTTACGAAGGCGAATAAATTTCATTCGCCGGCAGTTCGTGCAACCGGCTGCAAGCTCGTGCCAGGCAATTAGAGACAGAAGCAGGCCGCGAAGAAAACACCGCGTTGATTTTAATCGGCAAAGCGCGCGCAGGCACGACCGCCTTTGAGATCCCGCCGAAAAGGCTGGTTTTCCCTTTGAGGAAAGAACTCGTACGAGCGCGAAATTTTCATAAGTTTCGTCCAATAGAATATAATCACGCGAATCTTTGTGAATCAAACAATTTGCGAGCAAACTGTGGATGTCGTTTTTGTTTTACTCTTCATAGTTGCGCGATGAGTCACGATTTAGTCTGTGTTTTTTTTTTTTTTCACAACGTTTAAAAATAAAGAGAACACGTGTTATTATGTCAGGACCTTCAATCTTCTAGAAACAATCTAGCGATTGGCTAGGACGAGCCAATGTTCGTATAAAACAGGCTCGCGAGTGGCCACGCGTGTAAAATCTCATTTTCAAGCGATGAACAAAGCGGAATGGAAATCAAGATCAACCATCGAGGTAGAATCTTGAGTCTAGAAACTAGAGTAGTAGTAGAGATCGTTGATAAGGAATAAGTAGCCTCGTTAATCAAGTGAAATCCTACGTCAGTAATAAGGAAGATCAAAGTATAGTTTCACGTCGGTGGTACGAGGTAAAGCGATTCAGACAAGACTTGCATTCACGGTTCACCGCAGCTCAAAATCCCATAATTGAATATACCCAACAGGTCAGGATCGATCGTACACGTCCAGCCACGAGTCCTCTATCTTTGCTTTTCTTTCCCAGCTTTCGTCGCGACACGCGAAGAAAGGGCAACGAATGATAATTAGCGAACAAAGCTAATTTGCTAATTGTTTAGCAAATACTCGAGATAGAGAGAGAGAGAGAGAGAGAGAGAGAGAGAGAGGTTGATGCTATAATACTTGCACGCCGAGTGCGTTTCGAAGGATGTTGAAGATGTTATCGAGGGTGAGGCACACTCGCGAGCAACGAAGCTGCACTATCGCGGAGGAATAAACAGGAGGGAAATGTCGGTCGACTCGCAAGCCGTTTAAGTTCGTCGCTTTTAATGGCACTTTGGGAGAAATTATAATTTTCAGCTTGTTTGTATACGTTTGTCTGGGAATTTCAGCGTCTGGCTTTTCTGTACGTTTCGCCGTGTCTTCCGTTGCGAGAACGACCATCGTTTCGAAAAATTCCGGGGGATTCCGCCTCGCTACGTCGTAATTGCAATTCCTCGTGGAACAGCTCCGACTCGAACGTATTTGAAAAATTACAAAACTCCTCTCTATCTCTCTCTCTCTCTCTTGCTATTTAAATTTATGATTTTCCAGATGTTTCTTTTTTTTTCTTTATTTTTTCACCGTGACAAACGAAGAGCAAAGAGAGAAGAGAAAGGGAATCCTGAAAAATCTCCGCGACAAATTTTTAAACGTCCCATTGAAAATCGCTGCGTGGTCGATAAATCCGCGAAACATTTTGAAAAAAAAAGTCCGCTTCGGCAAGATCCGTACGTGAAAAGCGCGCGTGTACCTGCGAATTTAGCACTTTCAATTTAATCCAGAAGGGATGGTGGGTGTGGCCGGCGTAGACCATGGCATTAAAAGCCAGGAATTCTCGTTTGTACCGCGATTCCCCCGCCGACAGAATCGAGCACTTAACCATGTACACGCGAATCCGTCGTGCGGAAAAATATCACCGACAGACGGTTACAGTCGGCCGGAATGGAATTCCGCCGGGACTGTCGAGTCTCGTCAAAAATTCAAAATACAGACCTTCCCCCCCCCCTCCCCCCCTCGCCCGTTGCTTTCCTTTTTCTTTTTCTTTTATTTCTTTTTTTTTTCCCCAGCCAGACAAGAGTGCAGCTTACGTAGCTTCGTTCTCGGTCCGCTTCTCCCGAAGTCGAACGGGAGAAAAAAAAAAGGAGAATCGGAGAACGCGTCACGTGCGCGCCGCCGTTTCCAATCGAAAGTTTTCGGCTGGTGTTCGTTCGTTCGCGCGACGCGAAACTATAGAAGGAAACGAACTCGACGCCAGCTAACGCCGAGCAAACGAAACGAAAGGGGGTTGCTAAGTTGCCGCTTCTACCGATCGCTTTATCTATTACGATCCGTAATGAAACTTTCATCCGCAGACGCGCCGCCAATGTTCTTTTATTGAGCACGCTTGATCGATCAATCGAGGAATTCTCTCAGACGTCTCTCCGATCGTTCCCCTAGCGCGTCCCTCTGTCAAGCATTTGCCTTAACGTTATTTATAGCGGGCCGCTTCTAAACGCTTCCCCGCCTCCCTCTTCGATTTCATTTTTAATTGGTAATTGGTCAATCGAGTCCTTCCGTTTCCCTCGCCTTCTTTCGGGCAATTGTGAACCACACGCAGAACCAACGTCGAAATCGATCGCGTTTTTCCCATTTTTCTCTTTTTTTCTCGATCTCACGACGCGAAGAGTTTCGCAGCGGATTAAATTCAGTGTAAAAAAAAAAAAGAAAAAAAGAAAGAAAAAAGTCAGCACAGCGTGCGACTGGGGTACAACAATCTGTTAAACAAAGAGCGCGTCGCGTCTGTCCTCCTGATCGACGTTCAATTGATTCCGGCCTATTAGTTACGTAACGAGCATTTTACCTTGTTAATTGGACTCTTTGATGTAACACCGGCTACACTTGTTTAACGCCTCGTTTGCTTTAATCGCTCGCATTACCATCGAGCGTGCACGAGCGCGAAAAGACGGCGGGGTGAAAAAAAGAAAAAAAACGTGAGTTGGACACTCCGAATTCTGACTGCGTTCTTAAGCAAACGAAACTACGAACACGTAGACGCATTCATCCCTCGATCCCCCGAACGTAACCGGATCAAACACTCGGAAGGAACGTGGTGACTCACTCGCGAGTCTCAGCTGACTCTCACCGTCGGTAACTTCGATCAGAAGCATCCGTCAGGATGTGTATGCAAGAATTTCTCGGATCTTGAGCGGGATCTCAAGCGTCTCTTGTTGTTTATCGTTCGACAGACGTCCGCGGTCCGCTTATTGCTCGCGTTTTATTGCGCACGGTCGAGCAACCGACGAGAGAAATGAAATTAGCCTCGTTTGATCCGTAACCTTTGGAATGGAATCTTTCGTCGACTCTCTCTCTCTATCTCTCTATCTCGGCGCTGGCCGCGAGGAGTATCTTCTAATACGGAAGCTTCGGGTGCAGCGAGTGGCCGCGGGGGTTCCGTCTGCAAACTCCTGCCAGACGAGCATCTCAATAGAAGAGGGGGGGAGGGATGGTTTGAAAGCCCCACGGGCAAAGTGAAAGAGAGTCCTCTCCCGTACCGTATCTCGCTCGCTCGGCTAGCTCCGCGTGTTATGTAAATACATGTGTGTATCCCCGGCCGAAGGGATGCACGCCGCTGCCTCCTTAACGAATATTACCAAAGTTCCGAGGGTGAATCCGTCTCCCGGCGAACCGACGTGCATCTGGATTTTCCAATTCTGACCGCGATCTCTCTCCTGCGCGAGCTCCGCGTCTGACAATGGTCCTGAGAATAAGGTATTTGAGAATCTAACCAGTTCACAGACTGACGACCAACGTAATTAAACAGTGCGACTACGAAAATGGTCAAAACGATCGATTTATAGTTTTCGTTCGATATTTTCTACAGACGTGCTTTCAAAGATTTAGATTCAGATCTTTCGTAAAGTATGCAAATAAAAGATTGTATACTCCATTGCATCGTGTTGTATAAAGTTTCCCCATTTTTTTGACTTCCATGCCACTGATGGAAATTTCATGCAATTGTCAACACTAGAGACAAAGTTCAACTTGAAAAAAGAAGAGAAAATCTTTATAATACATTTTTAAGAATATACTTTATTTTAAGAATCATTCGAATTTATAAAAAGTACACTGTTTCGTATCAAAATATCCAACGAAAACATTCAAATGGTCACTTTGACGATTTCGGTATTTCCAGTGTTGGCTGAATCTCCTGTCACGCGCAGCAGACGTCAGATTTCATAAAATATTAGCTCGTCACGCTAATTTCGGAAATATCGTTCAAAAGAAAAAAAAGTATTTAAAGTTGTTTTGACAGTCGTGTGACAATGTCTGTTTCCCTCCAGTTGAGAGAAGTACACCCACCCGCAGGAAACGCGACGCGTATCCGGAAATATCGCGAATTTCGAGTGGCAAAGGCATGGAAAAATATCTGGAGTTTCGGATGACAAAGACAAAGTTCCGCGCTCGCGTCGCGGGATGGGCAATTAGCTTGTTTGATCGAGCATCGCTCGCTCTTCTTCCCTGCCGCTCAATTTTTTAAATCGCGAAAATAGAAATTCCTCGTCAAAACGCGGCAAAATATTCCGCGCGGTGGAGGAACGGTTGATTCCGCTGTCCATATTGTTGCACGTTACACGTTGTTGCTACGCGAACAGTGGCAGAATCAGTGTACGTACATGCACAGCCGGTGACAGAATAAAGCGACAAGATATATATATATATACGCTGATTCGCAAGTGCGCATTGTACACAATGCGGCACTTGAATCTTTGAGTGCATTCGCGCGCACGAGCATATCGTCGCAGCGGCTCGTCCCGTCAAAGCGGCGCGCTGATCTTTTGATTTCGCCCTGCAGCCAAGTGGATGCAGCTGATTATCGTTGAATAAAACACGGCGCCGCGTTTTCGAGTTGTTCGAAACACAACGTGGCAATTTTCGTTTCTCTTCGCCCGGGTTTCGGCGAGCTTGAAATTTGTTTCTTTCGCCTCTGTTTAATTGGATCGCCGGTATCGCGTGGCCTGACTGTCAAGTACTCTGCGCGAGGAGCTGAATCGAGATCGATAAGTTCACGATCGACTTTTGACAGAAACTTCGTGATTCTCCGGTTCGGATTTCTCCGGCGGTTGCGTTCATCGAATCGCGAGCTCGTTAGCGATCAGCCAAGCTTTTCAACAGCGGATACAGTTGTTTTCGTGAAACGAGAATGTAAGTTTTCCTTTCACGGTTTCGACCGGAATGAACGTCTGGTATTTATACAGAAATTCACATGACATTTTGTAGTATTTATGTATACTTTGGTAGAAGGGAGGAGAGAAAAGTAAAATTCACGTCGTATTTTTGAAAACCACCTTACACACGTTCTCATCCCTCGAACGAAATCTCGAACTTTGTCACAACGTCATTCGCGTAAGGAAGAAACCCTGATTTACGAGAAGCCAGCACGCACGTTCCTTCCTTATCTCGCGTACGCACAGGCCCTAGTCACGCGCTTTACAAGCCGTGCGTTATCAGTTGTGCGCTATCGTGCCGGTCACGTGGCGATCCGCTGCCATTGTCATCGTTTACATCCCCTTTTCCGTATTCGATTTCGATCGATCGATCGCGCAACTGCGCGTAAAGAAATCCAGGCTAATCCGCTCCAATGAAATTTGTTTGATTGATATTATTCGCCCGTGAAAAAAAGATTAATAAATATTAACAATATGGGGTCTGATGGCGTGCAAATGCCAGCGGCGTGTCGTTTGTGTTGCGTATAAAGCAACAACTGGTTACAGGCTGCGCTACGATCGTATCGGCAGATTTTCCTGTTTCTAATTTTTTAAGAAAACAAGTGAAAGTGAGTCCTTTCTCAACGAACCTCATCGTCAAGTGACACAAAAGAATCGGATGAAGATAATTAATAAAGAATAATAATGAATTCGAAGAATCTAACGTATTCCACAGAAATGTACAAATCGTGAAAGATTTTGCAGATTTGTTTATTCATTGGAAACGATTTGTTTGAATTTGTCATGGAAACGAAACAAAACTCCAATATGAACATGCAGTATAAAAATAATGCAAAGTTTTTCTGATCGCAGGATTAAAACCTATTGATCGGAATCGAAGGACCATGTCTGAATGAATCGCGGTTTGAAATTGGAAATCTCGGTTATTACTAAAAAAAAAAAAAAAAAGAAGGAGCAAATAGTTCATGTTCCTGCGAAAGTGGTCTATCGAGGATTAGATCGTTTGCAAATATCGAGAGTATAATTAACACGATCGCTTTCACTCCGAGCGTGTTAACCAACTTTGTGTACTTTTTAATCAACTTTGCGTTCGTGATTCGACTTCCTGTCGTTCGCAAATTTACTTCTCTAAAAAAATCTGATAACGAGCACGATACTGGATCAATCTACCGATTGATCGGCGAGCTAATGAAGAATTATCGATTTCTAGAGGCGAAGAAAGCGATTAATTTCGCGCCTCGTCTCATTCCTTCAATCGTGGTCGCTTCTAACTCTAATCGTCTTGTCCTCGTTCTCATTCCTTCAATCGTGGTCGCTTCTAACGCCGGTTATCGACAAGACGCACGCGTTTTACCGTATTTGCTTCGCGGAAACTTGGTTAATGCCCCACCTATGCAGCTGTTATTCAATTTGCATTCAACAATGCGCCGGCTAATGCGTCAAGAAAGGACTGCATGCTCACGTTATCTGGAATATCATTACAGGCAAAGGGGTTAATTTAGAGCAACGCGCAGCAGAAGATGAGCGTTTCTATCAGGTGGATCCAGGTCGCGGAAATTCGATCGAAATTTCACGGGATCTCGCGTAAACAGAAATCTCGTCAAACTGCGCGGGTAATGAGAAATTGACAACGTTAGAGTTACGAATAAACGAGCGTTTCGATACTCGAAACTATCCAACATTTGAGTCGAACAGGAATATATTTCCTTTTTATGAGGATAACGTGAAAGTATAATATATTTCTTTCTCTGAGAAATATTTAGTTAGAGTGAGAAAGTTAAATAATTTTATCTTCCGTAAAGTGCCCTGTAAATATTCCTATGTTAAAGAATATAAATTTGGGTCGGCTGTGGCTCGGTTTTTGTTCCTTTTGGAACTCGTTTTTCGTACGAAGCCGAAGTTCGTTCACGTACTGAGTAATTCACTCACGGTGTCATCCACTCGATGTCGAACGCGAAACGAAAGACAAGATTGTAAGGTCAATATTCTTGATTAAACTGGCGCAATGCTCTTCATCAAACTGAGAACTATCTTTGTAGAAATTACAAACCATCCCACGGTTCGACCTCGATGTTTGAACAATGTGTACGAGCAAATTCGATGCTGTCCTATCGAGAAATATATAGAAAACATACCTGAATTCAAATAAACCTGACGTAATTTTCAAATTCGATTTTCTCAAGAAATTGAATGAAAACATTTTATTCTTTTCCTCAACTTATTTTTTCATGTAGATTCACCTTGTACCAACACTCGGTACAACCGAGTCGAACGAAAGAACAATAAAAACCATTGTTAAACTTTCTCTTTCTCCCGCGCGAAACGAATCTACGAGAAAAAGCGACTATCAATAACCACAGAAATTTACCGAATAACCAAACCGCGAGAGAAACATTCCGATGTAGACTTTCATTCAACCGTTACGAGTTACATTAAATTTCCATGCTATGACCTACTTAACGTACGATAACTCTGGAATTTATAAATTTATAAATCTCAACGTCGAATGAAAAATCCGCAAATCGCTAGCGATTGAATTTCCTTTTCCTCGCCTGGAAATTCCCAATTGTGAAAGTTACCTAGAGGTGGCCTAGCCCCGGATGACAGCTTTTCCTACAGGAATTACAAAACGAGCGAGTTGTTTATTAGATCTCGTGCCCGGCCAACTCTGCATGATTTGTCGCCTGATTCGTTGCTGTAGCTTACTCTCCTTTATGTAAATAAATATTACGTCCCGTTACACGACGTTTACGAAATTACGTCGAAAATGCAAGGTGGTCCACGCAACTTGTGCTCCTCTTACAACTTCCAAACTGTGCGTTGCACAAAAGAATTTTGAACACAGATTTGCATGGTTTAAAGGGGCACACTATACAATTCATTTGCACATGTTTTTTGTAGGTGGAGGCGTTTCGGAGATTTGGAGGTCAACTTTGTTCTTTTAAGTGGAATACTATACTTTTTATATCAAAATTTCTTTTATGCCAACAGATTCGCAAGGGCGCCAGAGAAGGTTCATGGGTTCCAGCAGGCTTGAAGAAAATTTTCAAGAAATAAAGTGAAATTACTCGTTAGCTATTACGTTTAGGGGTGGTACTAAAGGTCAATACTTTTTTATTCAGAATTCGATATTCTTATTTTGATATAAAAAGTATAGTATTCCATTAAGAAAAATAAAATAAAATAAAATTGACCTCCAAATCTCCGAAACGCCTCCACCTATAGAAAAACATAAATGCACTGCATAGTGTGCAATTTTGCAACCTCGAACCATGAAACCTTGTATACAAAATTTTTTTGTGCAACGCATAGTTTGGAAGTATATATGTCTCAACTTGCACTTGCGAAAGCTCGCAGATAATTCGCGCAGCGAGGAGAGCGCGTCGAAAGGAATTCCAAATCTCCTTTTTCAACGCAGCGGAGGACGTGTTTCGCGCGCAACGCCGTCGGTTCCGAGTTCCAACGAAATTGAAAGCGCATCACCGGTGGGAATCAACTCCGTGCCAGAAACGTTTATCCGTCGTTTCGCTTTCGCGCGCGAGAGCGACGAGCGTTCGGCGCGTACGTGCGCGGAAAATGATTCTCCGTTGCGAAGTTTCGCCGGAAAGACACCGGGAAAAGCGGACGTTGGCGTTCTCAGGGAGTAATCGAATTCGAGGGAAAGTGAACGGAAGGAAGCGAGAGTCTAGATCGAACGGTGAAACGCAGAGTTTTACGAGCTCGCGTATAAGAATGGCTCTCTCTCTCTCTCTCTCTCTCTTTTTCTGCACCGTGGGAAATGTGGGTTTTACGTGGGATCTCCAATTCAAGAAGAGAAGCATGTAAATTTCGCCATCCTCGAAACATGAACGAGCGCGATTCTCCTCGAAAAAGTGAAAATCGTTGAGATTTCACGATATCGAACGTCAATTTGAAAACTTAACGCTCGTCATTTCCAAATCAATACGATGCGGCAAGCTCGAAGAGAGTGTTCTCTCGCAGCCTCGTTTATGATTTAACGCAATCCCAGGCAAAGGTAACTCGCAATCCTTTCCGCTCTTTTTGCACCTCGGGGAAATACACCGAACTGGAAAAAGAACGCGACGCGAGAAAAAGAAAAAAAGAAAAAAAAAACAGGGGAACGTTTGAACGGAAGGAAGAAAGATTAATCGGAATTAGATTTTTAATTTCTTCCTGGAAAAAAGAAAAAAAATATTACCGCGCGATTTTTCCAATATTTCAGAAGTAAAAGAAAGTTGGGACGCAACATTGTGAAGCCTTTTGAAATTAATTTCCATCGAGATGTACACCCCCGTGTATGTGTACAAATATGTGTCGTCTCAATTACGTAATTAGCAGTACGACACGCGCGGACAGGGGTAGATGAAAACGAGAGAGTCGCAGTTTGCGAAACGGCCTGCCACCCCATCGTCCCAATTCCCATTTTCAGCCACCGCGTGTTTTCCGCTTCGAGAGCCGCCGAGAAGAAAGCGGAGGCGTGTGTACATTAAAGGCAGGGAGCAAAGGATGAAGGAGGCGAGCCACCCTCCTCGAAACTCGGACGATAAAAATAATCTCCTCGGAGAGTAGCGCAGTTACCACTGGCAAATAAGGGTGTCATCTTTCTGATTGCCCCCGAGGAGAACGCCTGACTACGTTGTCCCCCGCCAAACTGGGGATGTTTCGAGATCGAAACGGGGGCGGTGAGAGCGCGCGGCAGCGTCGCGTTTAAACTGTTGACGCCCGTGGACACGTTTTCACGCGATGACGACAATGGGCGAAGATCAAAGGAACCAGCGGCCGAACGACGAACTCGAAACACTCGCCTAATTAAACGAGCAAGAAGACGCTGTTTTCGATTCCGTGAATGAAACGTCGTGGGAACCCTTTGCCGAAAGACGCCGCCGGAAGGATAATCTCAACACCCCCGGCCACGTGTCGATTATTCGCGTTCTCTTCGACCAACGGACCAACAGCCCCCGCCCAAACAGTTCGAAACTCTCTGGATAAACTGCACACCCTCCTTTGTATTCTGGATTACGTTACGCGAGAGTATCCGGCTGGATTCTCTCTGTTTACTCAAGGACCAATCTGATTGAGAGACACCCTTCTGCCAGTAAAGGAATCGTTAATTACGGTCTTGTGCCGGTTCTGAGTCAACACGCCGGCTCGGGCTGATAAGATTCTCCTCTCTCGCAGCACTGTGTACTTTTTGATACGTTATTTACTTCAAACTCTAGAGATCATCTTGTTTGTTGAATATCGTAATGCAAATACACGTTGGCGAAATGAAATTGCTGAATTTGTCATGTCCCGTATATATCTTAATCCTTTCGGTTCGGCTCGAGAAACGGTCGCTGACAGGAAAGGAATTAACTTTTCAAGCTTTCTCCTTCCCCGTTTCAAGCAGCTAGACTCGAATTTCCGGCGTAGCGCGAACCATTTCACAACCGATGCGCGATCTCGGCACAGAGTATAAAATGAAAATTCTCTTTCATCGCGACGATAACTCGCGACGATAACGGAGTTAGTTAGTATGCGTTCAATGCCCGCGAGATTAGCCTGCAAGACGGCGGTATCGGGTGCCGAATACTCGATTGTGCTCTCGTTCGGTTTACCGCAAGCAGAGGAGCACGGAGAACACGCAGCTACGTAAGACGATGCAGCTATGTATGCCCGACACGACAGCCGAATATAAACGTGTGTCGTTCCTCTGTGTACAGAGGCACATCCCATACACGTACAATGAGCGGCAAGTTTGTCCAGCTACCATGCAAGGAAGCCTCGAAGCGCGACACGACGATATACTCCGTCGGGCCGCTGCTTAGTCGCAACGGTGCGTGGCGTTAATTCAGGCAAACACGCCAGACAGAGAGAACTGTTTGCGTTTGTTTCGTGCGCATGACGTTTGCGCGGCCGCAAACTATTCCGTGACACGAGCGCAGAAATTCGGGAGATCCGCTCAGCCACCGAAGTCGACCGAAAGGGAGATGAATGTTACTATTGCCACGGAATTGGCACCGTCGAACTAGCAATGTCGTGATATCACTCTGAAATTCGTTGAAATTTTCTACCATTCGCGACGAACGAAGATTCAACGCGAACGACCAATTCGATTTGGAAGCACTTGAGAATTGAAACAATTCAAGAGGAGTTGCATTTTATTACAGCATTTACATACTGTTCAGGTTCGAGTTGACGTTCCGAGAATTAAATGCAAAATAAGTAATCCATAGCCTAGATTTCACATATTTCGCTAGCAGTTGCTCCGTTATTCATTCTCCACCGCGTGCAATCACGACTCGTATCGTTTTACGGTCGCGCGCAAAATATGGACCGCGTACTAATTCGATTCCTTCTTTTTTTTTTTAAATGCTTGTCACGTCGAGGCATAAGTTGGAACAATCCTCGCAGGACGACGAGCCCGGCGCATTTGTTCTCGATACAAATTGAATATCGATCAACATCGGTCGGCACAATATACCGAGACCAATATGAGGAGTGTACATGCATCGGCCAAGAATCGAGGTCAGAGCGACGATAAATCGTTCCAGTTTCATGGAAATCGATGCCGGCCGTACTTTTATTAAAGTCGAACGCGCGACGCCGCGCCGGTGTCGAGCGCGGTAGGGGTTTCCGACTCCGGCGTTTCATCGATTCCGCCGGTGATTAAACCGATGGCAACACAAACCGGTGCCTACTAATTAAATAACTCTGGCTCATATAATTAACTGGATACACCGACGGCAGAGAGAACATCCACCATCGTGTCAATAACCGTGCTTTCGCACAATGGCGAATTCCGTTTTCATTGTTCACGTCGGCCTAATTGCGGCCATGCTTGCCCCCTCCCCCCTTCCCCTCTTCCCCCGAACTGTGAGTTAACGCCGATCATTTCGAATTCACCGCGTCAAACGTCCACTGATAATCTCGGCCAACTTGCGAATCCCACCTTCGATACTTTCGATTTTAGCCGAATTCGCGCCGAATGTGAAAGCAATTTGCTCGACACGTTAATTCGCGTATATTAACGCCCAGTTCCACGCCATTTCACGTCGTCAAAATACAGATCGTCGTCGCAATACAGATGTATTTAATATTGTAGACACTTCACACGCGAATAATAATGTGACAAGTTGATAATGTTATCTGTGTCATATAGACAATGAAATACACGACACATTCGTATCTAAAGATGAGTCACAGTGATATAGATGTGTAGCAATCAGTGATACACAGAGTGATCAAAAAAAAAAAAAAAAAAAAAAAAGAAGAAGAAGAAAGGGATGTAATATCAATCGCTGAATCGAGTAAGTAAAATATGCACGCCTAAGCGAATGGGATGTACGGTGTGGATGTGCGTGTATGTATTTCCTTGTATAGCGACTAGGTTTACGCTACTCTTGTTCAACTATTCTCCCGGAACTTTGTAACGAGTCTCTGATGACTTCTGACTACATACTTCGTCGCGACTCTTCATCTTCCTAATCGCAGCGAGCTTAAAGACTTTGCACGACACGCAATCTCACGCCGCGTGACATAGTACTTAAATCTCCACGTTCTAGCCCTCGTTTGCAATTAGGATCGTTTCTCGTTTGCATTCGAACTTCGTCAACGTAACATTTGTAAAAAGTCTGTTTTTTTCTCTTTCTCTTTCTGGAGAATAAAGCACAACTTTTGTGTCAGAAAAGTGAAGACGCAAGCGACAGTGAAAAGAACATAATCTGTTATTGTTCAACAGCATAAACGATGAAAAGTTGTCAATGTTAAAACTGTTATAACTCTGTAAAAAAAAAATCACGTAACAATTCACTCGGTCTCGTTTAAATTTTTTACTTTGGCAATCCTGCGCTGGCTTCTTTTCTAAGACGACAGCTTTTTTCTCGAAATTTAAACATTTCATTTTTTTCGTGACACCACGATCTTGAAGACTGCTGTGCGATTCCTTTTATCATTTCACTAAACTTCGAACGTCAGAGTTAGGTGTCAGAATGTCAAGAGTTTTCCAATTTTTGACCCTTTGCACTCGACCTTTGTCTCTTGTAGGGAGACATTATACTTAAATTTAGCTAACAGCTGGAATTATAAAATTTTTTATAATTGCTGACAATTATAACAAATGTAGATACAGTGTTGTATAATATAACGACGTAAGAGAAATCATAAAATTTCAAAAGAGGAAACTTTTGAGGACAGAGGCAGTCGTAAATCAGTCAACTCCGCATCACTGAATTAACACTCATCGAATTACTATTCGAATAATTCAGGATAAATCACATAAACTAAATTTCTTATTGCTTCTTATGAAAGTTCATAAAATGAAGAAAATTTTTCAAATTGAAACTGACTTCTGTATATTAGATTATTTTCAAGTCGCACATTAGAGAAACATAATCAACGAAATTTCATGCCAAATACCATTTAAACAGGGTGATTATTTCACATCACTTTGTTTAAAGCGATACTTCGCTCGCTATTTCGTAAGTAAATTGCTGATAAGTAGATAATATAAAAAAATGTTTCCAAGGGCAAAGAGTTAATATTCAAAGTCTGATAAGACAATGAAAGAAAAATCATTTCCGTAAAAAGCAAGCGATTCTTGTAAAAAGAAAACTTCGATCTTTGAAGTGACAATAAAACCTGCTCACAAAAGCCAATACTTCTTCCAATACTTCTAAAGTCGCGCGAATTTCTATATCAAATTACAACAGCAAAGTGCAACAAATTTTCAGTTAATTAATTCGACAGAAAAACCCGCTGATGTGTAACAGTCTGTGACACTCTCGTCAGTCGAAAGGGTCGTCGTCATCGGGTACGTTATCGAGAAACAGTCGACTGTCGTGGAATTCGTTGTGATATAACCTGTCTAATATTTTTCACCCCTTTCCGCGAATATCCGTGGGATTCCCCGCCGGGACGGGGAGTCGAATGTCAGCCAGGGTAGCAGGAAGTGCTAAAGCGGAACAAAGCAGCAAATTCCAGACGAAAAGAATGCGACGTGTGTGCGTGTCGGGGATTGCCGGGTGAGGTTCGGAGGGTGACGACATACGACGTAAACCCGGTTGGGACGAGAACTCGCGCGCTCTGGTTACGTATTGGAAAAGCTCCGCATGGAATTCACTGATTTTACGCGCGCGTTGCAGAAAATATTTCCGGGAATTGGCCGGGTAACGACCAATGGGAAAGGCTGCTATATACGCCTGCCAGGGGTGCGATCGCCGTCAGGGAGTACCGTAGGCGGCGGATAACGCCGGAAGAATATCAACGACGTCCTTTTCGCGGCAGTACAATACCGGTCGGGTAGTCGCGGTAACGCCGTTTCCTGCGGAATTCGGACTCGTTCGTGAATGCATTACCGTCTTACTTTCTCGCGCCGTGCTCTCGTTCATTCTTTCCCTTTAGCTCGCTCGCTCGCGTTCCACCTGGGAACGCGATATTCATGGAAAACTGTGGCAATCTGGCCTGTGATATCTCGCCGACACGTGGTTGTTGCCGTTACGTGTTTAGAAATTGTTTCGAACTCAGTGTACGGCTTCGATTTTTAATCTCGCTGGAGTTTCGACAAGAGAAATCATCGTACAGCGTGGAGCCGCAATTATAAATACAGTAATCCCCCGAGTTACGTTCAACTCTTTGGGATTGGGTGGGTTTAAAATTGCCTCGCATATTTTTTGGCAATTACCACCTAAAGATGTTTCAATAAATTTCATTTAAAACGTTGGTTGCATGGTGGGATAAAGAATTTATTAAAATGTTACGTTCTTTTTCATTTTAAGAAACACTTTATATTTGATAATTGAAATAAACGTCTTTTTTTTTTCCTTTTTATGTTAAAAGAAATTCTAACCCAAACCTTACGCAACTTGAAAAAATTCTATTCAAGTCGAATTCGTTCAAGCGTAACTTGGCGAGAATTAATTATGCCTGCTACAATGGGTGTCCAAGACGCGAAAGCCGCAAACATGTTCGTAGACGCTGGTAGTTGTAATTTTCGAGATTTATTACGTAGCTGCGAACTTACGTAAGTCGCGTGTTACGTAAGCCGGAAGGTTACTGTACAGCAAAAGCAAAAGTTCGCGCAGTTCAACTGCACGTCGTTCATTGTACACGAGCGCTTGCCATTTTGCCGGCTTGCTGCACGGTCAACTTCCGCTCGCTCGAGAAAATTAAATCGAGGCAAAAGTCGCACTGGTCGAGAGAGCGTACGAAGAAGGAAGAAAACGAAGAGAGGATCGGCAAAGGGAATCGGCGTATCGATCGTGAAAATGCTCGGAGCGAGAAGTCGGGGTTCGATTGGAGCTCAAAGATTCGAGAGTAATCTGAGATCAAACTCTGGGCTTGAATCTGGCGGAGAACCTGGAGAAACTCAACCATAAATGCGGCAAGAGGTCCGTCCGCGATCCTTTGTAATAGCATTACCGCAATTTCAGCGGCAGAGAGCTGTTCTTCTTCGTGGGCACTCGATGTTTTCCTGCCTTCCGGCCAGGAAATACCTGCGGCGCGCGCAAGTATCGCGGAAAAGCGCGCTGAGCCCGGACCTTGGAGTTCACCGTGCGACCGTTTCGTCGGTCCACTTTCAAAGATTTTCAAAACACTGTAATCTCTGCCGGCAGATAAATAGATTTAACCGAATGGAAATTATCCGGGGAGGAGAAAAGCGTAGAAAACCAGAGAGAACCAATGTTACCACAGTCCGAAAGAGATAAAACCCCGTTGCTCGTGCAAGGGCCACTCGTTGGAAATTTCAGCGAAAGTCGCCGAATCTGGCCAAGTTAAAATTCGACCGAGAGTAAGATGAAAACTGAATAAAAGGGAGAGAGAGAGAGAGACTTGTTTTCCGAAACTTCATCGGCGCTCGCCGCACGGATAGAAGATTATCACTGCTCGATGCAGCGAGACGACTTTGCTCGTTTCGAATGTACAAGTAAATGGGAAATATACGATGAATGGGGATTTCTGTGGGAGCAGAAGCTTCTGCCAGCTAGAAAACTCCGAGGAAACTCTCCTCCGGTGCTCGCGTTGTTTCGCTAGTTGTTGCTGGCTAGTAAACCCCCGGCTGGTAATTGTCGTTGGATTTCCCTTCCTTCCGTCGCGAGAATATCCCGGAGAATTTCGCGTTGTCGCGCCGTTTCGCGACGGTCGAAGGCTCGGTGTTTACACACTTTCTTGGAAAAAGGGAACCGAAAAGAGAAGGTTGCGTGCAGACGAACACGTGTCTCCACCGCGGTCGCAGAGTCGCAGACATTGTTTTCACACGGCGTCGCGTGCAAATAGCCCGGAGGTATAAACGTCGAGAGGCATAAACGCATGCATTAGTAGGAAACGTCGATACTATACGTGTAACGATTGGGAGAGCGTCGAACGAGATTATATATATATATATATAAAGTGGACAAATTTCGCGTTACCGCTCGCTGTTGTAACGCCGGTCGTAGCTTCCATCTCCATAAAGATTGCACGTCCACTCACCAGTGAGTATTCAATTTTCTCGATAGACATCAAATTTCTGTTGGCCGATCTGCAAGAGCATACGGGCGTCAAAAACAGATAAGAAATCATACCAACGTCCCCGCGTTGACAGCGGTATTTCATGGATCGTGCATCCTCGACGTATTTGTGTCGTACGAAGAACGAGAATATTCTCGCTACGAATCTAATGTCTCTAAATTCTTCGAACGAAAAAAAAAAAAATCGAAAAAAAGGTCTTTGCAACGTTCGCGAAAGAAATAACCAAACTTGCAAGACGGGATTAACTGTTTTACGAGGCAGACAGATCAACGGGGCCTGATAAATCGTTTCTCCCTTCAATTCGGCGTGTATTTACGAGCTCCAATCAAGACTAGTACGCACGTAGATTGTTATCCGCCAAACATAGATATCCTCCGCAACGTCGTTCCGAAACGGAGAGAGAGAGAGAGAGAGAGAGAGAGAGAGAGAAAGAGAGACAGAGCGATTTAATCCGCTCTCAAACGTTACATCAACCAAGAATGGAATTGCGATTCTTATCGCAACCGACTGTGCTTCTCCACGGACGGATTGAAAAAGTTCTGCCGCCGCGTACGTCTACGTATACGCTTGCACAACGCGCGTATAACCGATCTGCCGGACGTAAAAATTGCCGGCGTCGCGTCGTTCAAAAACTCGTTGTCCGCGACGCGAGACAGCGAGCACCGACGACTGGTGGCGACTTTGTCTCGGCCTCGACTCGCTCCAAACTACCAAAATTGCGTTTCAATCGCTCAATTTGCCACGATCGCACGCTGTTTCGAACGATGTTTCCTTTCGAATAGAATTCCTCCATTTATCTCTGTTTATTATTGTTTGTCTCGGTCCCATCTTTACACGTGGCCGCGTCTCGCGCGATCTGAATCGGCGGCGAAAATTCGATAACTCGCGAACAGAGTTGCGCGAGTATCGAGTTGCCCGCCGCGGCCGCGAACGCGGCGGATAATCGACTCACCCGGGGTTTGGGTTCTGGACGAAACTGGAAGACCCGCCCGGGGCGTGACGTAAATTAGTGACCAGCGGCGACTGTATTTAATCGCAACGCGACACGGCCCGAAGCTCCGACCCACGCGTGCGTTCCAACCGCCACGGACCATCACTGTTATTGAAATTTATATTAGTGCCCCGCGGCTGAGCGGCCCCCCGAGAGCCCCTGGCCGTAAATTTTCGTAATTTTCAAACGGAAGCGGACACGTGCTCCACAAGCGAAAGATCCACGAGGGTCGTGGGTCACGTGCCGTCGTTAATGAAAAATGTGGAACGATGTAACGTTCCTCGGACTCGCGGTTGCAACAGAAATATGCAAACACGGGACGCGGTTCCATGTTATGACTGGGTGGATATCGAACGCGTTGGGCGTTCGTACGCTCGAGGCGAAACTCGAGATTTTTCGGCTACGAGCGACACTCGATTCTTCGAAAACTGAATATGGTTTTTGTACGAGAAATTAAAAGTAGACGGAATATATTTCGTCGTTGATCCGTAATTTGTGCTTGAACGTGTAGTTTTCATAAAGAAATATTCGAAAAGATAATACCTAACCTGACAACAAATATTCGAAAAAAAAATATATACTTGAAAAAACTTATACATACGGTTTTTTAATATATCGTTTAAACGAGTGATTTTTTTCGCAAAATCATATACATTAAATTCGCCGTTAAAAAAGACAATAATTTCATCAATTTACACGAAAACTGTACCTTCAATAGTTTCCGTGATATTTGACAAAATATGTACGTACCGCGACCCAACTTTGAGGGTAGTTTTCACTTCTTCAACATCCACGATTGCCAATAAAAAAAATACGTGTTAAACATGTTTTTCGAAAACTACATTTACCACAAGTTTCATCAAAATCGGTGACCGGTCACCTAGCAAATACGTTCCCTCGTAAGTAATTTACAGATCGTTGAACGCCGAGTGTAAACTTCAGTTGCAGATCTTAGATTCGACAACGTGAAGCGTAACCGATGCAACTGAGGATAAATAGCCGGGTGCCGTAATTGAATGGCGTTTGAACTAACTTTACGTAGAGAAATTCGGTGAAAACAGTTTGCCAGCGTAATAGGTAAATCGATAGCCATCGATGAGCACAATCGGCAGTAACAAGTGAATGGTCACTTGTTAGCAACGGCGATCTGTCTGAAACGCGGATAATAGATAAAATAATTAACAAATTATCAGCGCAATAATCCCGCGGAACGGACGCTATCGATAACAAACAGTCATGAGCGTTTTAAGTCATAATAAACGGAATTATTTAACGCGATTCAACGGAACGGAAATTTTCCATCGGCGTGTCATGCTAAATATCCCTCATGGATTCCCTGTTACGTGGTGAGCACGCCTATATATATATATATACCGATAATTCGCGATGAAAAATTAGGCTATAGTGAACTTAGGCGCATGTGCCGGGCGTCCGAAATCGCTTTCGGATTTAACTTGGGTCCCGCCAAGCGTAAAATTGTTTCGAACGGTCGCGATTAAAGTCACTCGTAGAGGGGGGCTAAATGTTAATTTAGACCGCGGATTTCTCGATTACATCAAGGATAATTAACTTTTACCCCTTTATTTCCACGGTTATTGTCTCCTCGCTAGGCGCTGGGCTAACTGCCTTTTCGAAATTTTCGAAACAAAAAGGGAATCCGATCGCGTTTCGCGCACTTTCCAGAGAAGTCACCCGTGAAAGTAAATTGTCCTACTCGCAGAGGATTATTTCTCTCTGGTCTCTTTCGTTCCTCGCTCGCTTGCCTCGGGAGCGCGACGCGATTTAAACCGTTTCGATTCCCGCCCATTAATATCAGCGGCGAGATTCGGTTGCGTCGAGCGGGCTGCGAAACGACGGGGGCATCCCGAGTGCAAAGATTTCAATTTCATCGATCGTAAACCGTACTACCGCGTCTCGATTTGTATCGCGAATCTCGCGAGGTTAAAGAGGCATGCTCGAACGCCGACATCCATTCGTCGGGTTAAAGTCGTGGAGTCGTTCGTCGAGATTCGCAACGAACGATATCGCGATATTTGAATATTTTCGCAGAAAAGTGAGCGTCGCGGCTGTAGAACATAAATATGGTTGAAATTGCAGGCAGCGCAGCCGTGACATTAGCTAGTTCGCAAGTTCAATGCACGCAGTGTGCTCCAAATAGACGAAGAAATTTAGTTACCGCGTGGGAGGGGGTGGGACAAAGTGTTTAAAGCTGCCGCCGAGGTCGGGGATGTAAATTTCTAAATTTCCTCGACAGGCAGTTTGCCGCGAAACGTTTTACACGCAGCCGACTAACCTGCGAAAAGAAATCTCATCTCGGGATCGTCGATGTTGGTACTTGACTCTAGGCTACCCTTGACGAAGCGACACGAGGTCTCCCTCGGAAAGAATCGCAATTTACGAAACAGCGACAGCGGCGGTGGCGTCGTCGTTAAGCAGCTTTAAGCTCGATACGGATAGCTAGGGGTTAAAAGGGGGGTCGTTCCTGGAATCGTACGAGGTGTTACGGGCAAAAAGGCGTGCCAGCAGTTGCCTACTGTGATTTACCAGCCAACCCACGCCACCGTCCTCGCCGAGTTGTCCAACTGTTGTTCAGACTGTTGTGAGCACGAGCCGCGATATCAGCGCCGAGAATTATGAGCCCCCGTGACGAATAGTCGTTAGCCAGTCGTAACCAAAAAAAAAAGAAGAGAAAAGAAGGAATCACCATGAGAACGACTTCTTCTCTTTCTCCGAATGTACGTTTGATTAAATTAAGGGATTATTTATGGATTCCACGTCATGCGTAATCTATTTGTAAGGAAAGTCGGTAGTAGAATAAAATTCATATTGAACGGACACAAAGGATTCTTGGATCTTCCAGGATCTGCGAAATCCCTAGTAGAAATGTGGATGTTACCCGAACGATGTTACTGACACTCAGAAGTACAAAAGTCAGACAATACTCCATCGTCGAATTGTACAAGTACAATTTTACGATTGTATATACTCTTTACACATTCGTGCCGAATTTTTATTCACGGAATCTCGACTCGGAGATTCGTACAGCGAAAGATTCACCTTTCGCGAAGAGTCACGTTTCAATCGAACGTTTGAAATACCATTCCAAGCGGAATAAAATTATCGGGCCGAAAGGGCGAGAAAGTACCTCGTTTGTAAACAGCGGGAAAGCTATTGAAACCCACCCCTCGAACACGTGTATATACACGGGCGAAAGAGGAACGAGAGAGATGTCGAACGTCGATCGTGCGAAAACCCAAATTTGACAGGCGAGTACACGACCGACGGATGTCCCGGTCTCCACTCGTCTCGCTCGAAAACCGGGAAACAACTGTTTAATGCGGATAACAACGTTCCCCGCCGGGGCTGACAAAAAAAA